>NC_090023.1:151088480-151389389 GCF_037176765.1 Anolis sagrei
TGTCAAAAGAGGATGGTGCACATCATATAATTAAAATGTGTGAATGGAGATGAATAAGGCCTTTGAAGAAAATGAATTGAAAACTAAAGTTAGATCTTCTAAAGTTTGCATCGGCCTTCCCATCACTCACCAGCTGAAGAAAATATGTGCTATTGTTATGCTTGTGATCAGATTCATTTATGGAGGATAGGACTATCAGTGGCATCAATGATAGTTGGTACATGGTAATTCCATATGCACAGAGATCAAGGTATTGAATATTATTTTCAAGGGCTCAACCGACAGGCTCCTTGAAGCATTTTCCTCTCCACTCGTGGAAGCAGGATGTCAAACAACATAGACTCTTGCTTAAATATGAAAATTAACCAAAGATTTCAAGATGTTTTAGAGAATGACAAAGGACAAATATTACATATCTTCTTACTTACAAAATAAATGAGATTCTAGTTTCATGATTTACTCTGATGATGAATAAACTCAATATGAGAAAAGGACTGACAGCTCCATGCTCTTTCTCGGCTGTTCTGTCCCTGACATCTCCATTTTAAAGGTGTTTACATACAAAAGACCTGTCAGTTCCAGTAAAGAGACAGGCTATCCAGCTAGGACTGATTATGAAATGGCCTGATTCAGTATATGGGGCAAAATTATCCTTCAGTGCTGAAATGTTCTCTGAAATACAGGATGAGATTTATCTGAGGGCTATTGGACTCAAAATTTTCCCAGTGATACATTTCTTGTACTGACTGACTTCTTTGATGTCCTGAGATGAAAGCATTGCCAGAAGCTTCCAAAGGCATTACAGCTGCATTGTAAGAACTGGCTTTTATAGTGTTTGTTTCTCATGCCACTTTTTGTTAATTGGAAAGAAAAAGTTACTGTAATACTTCACTTTCTTTTAACCTTTTAATTTACATGGAATTTGGGAGTGAAATATGATAAGATGTGGATGAAAAACAGGAATTCATTTTTTTGCAGTGTTGTAGTGGCAAGAGTGTTATAAAATTCCTTACCTCCTGAACAATTCTGATGCATTCTTTTGTGAGATTCTTTTGTGAGATTCTTTCTTGAGATTAGTAATTTTAATCATGTTTCTCTTTTTTATCTGTAACTTCCTTTTGTTATACATGTCTGTGCTGTGATTTTGTTAGTGTATGCCAATAATGGCTGTTGTTGCTTGCTTTTGGGAAGAGATTATTCCAGGAATATAAATAACAATATATCTTAAAATGATACTTTTGAAGGTTTGCATTGATTGAAAATATCTTTGCAATATCAATTGTGAAAAGGATATTTACAGTATACTAGTTGCTAGTCTCAAACAGGACAGAACAGAATCAATTGCTGAATGATGAGACAACATATATAGAAATACCCTGGGTCTATTATCGGTGCAACTAACAGTAAGATTTAGGCATCAACTATGGTGACAAACTCTCCCATATTTCCAGGAATCTCCTGTATTTCAGTTACTTCCCACCTCCCAATTGTTTTTTCATATCTCCTTTAAACTTAGTACAGCCTCAGTGTGGGCACGCAGGATGAGGGAGAGTTGGGGAGGTGTGTCATAAAGAAGTGGGTGGAGAGATAAGCCACTAGGTAGAAGAGGAGAGGGGGAATTCACTAATGGCCCCTCCGCCCTCCCCTTCCTTTCCCTTGCCCTCCCAATGTGGGGCAAGCCTGGCAGGATCCCCGGACCTTGCCTTGGTGGTTCGGCCCAAACCCCAAACCTGAAGTGAGGAAAGGGGTGGAGCTTAAGGGGTATTTTCCTCCTCCCACATTCCCAGGCAAGGAGGAAGAGGAGGAAGAGAAAGAGAAAGAAGATGAAAAAGGGAAAGGCAGAGAAGAAGAGGAAAAGGTGAGACAGAAGGAGAAAGACTACTACATTCCATATTCCCTATGTTCCCATAAATGTTTCATTCCAACTAACAATGTGCAGATAGATAATAAACAATACATTGTTTTGTTTTACTGGAGTGATGTCCAGCTGCTAAAAAGGTGGGACATTTGTGGTGACTAAATAGCCTTAAATTCATGGCTGAAAGTTGATCATCCTAGCTTCAATTTTCAATGAAAAACCCTGTTGTAATGAATAGAATACAGATATGTTGCACTGTAATGATTGCAATGCAAGCTACAGTGGAAAAGGGCCACAGCACAGTAGCAGAGTTCATGCTTCCTTCATATAATATTCCAGGTTCAAATCCAGGTACACTCAGGTAAAAACGTTTCAGGTAACAGCAGATGCTTAAAAAAGCCTTTGCCAGCAACCTTGACTACAGTAGCTGCTAATCACAGCAAGCAACAGCAGACGGAATGGATGAACGATCTGCTTTGACTCAATATAAGGCAGGTTCTCATATTATGTATATCCATATATTCGATTCCTTTCAGTTTTCAATTTACTAGCACATCTATATCAGACATTCAGCCCTATTCAGTCCATGAAAAAATACGTCAAGCCATATGATTCCATTCCATGCACTTCCATTTTAATTTATCCATTCATTTAGCTCTTATTCTTCAGTGACATTTTGCTTTGGAAAAATAAATGAGAAAGATGCCATTTGCCGTGTATACTATAGTACACATGATGAAGTGAAGCAATATCGCAGCTCCCTTAGAAGTACCAAGTCAGGCTAAAAGATCAATACTCTGGAAAAAAAAAACACATCAAACTATGCCCCATGTGTACTGCAGCAAAAGAGTTATAAAACTGCTGCATTTTCAATTAAATGAAAGATTTCAGTCAAAGAACTGCATTTGGGAGGAACACACTGCAAAATGTTGGAGCCAGGATTTGCAATCCGTAGATCAATGAGTCTAAAACTTTGTGCCAAGACATTGCTTTAACCTGCCTTTTCCTCAAGGGACAGGGATGAATGGAAAATGAATACATACAAACAAATGGTTGCAAGATGGTCAGAAGTGTCTCTAAAAAATCTAACTCAATTCTTCCCTACATGCCTTTTAAAAAAAGGAACTAGGCAAGATTCCAACTAAAGGAGAAAGTTGTGAGACCTATATTTTAAAAGCCACCCTTGAACCCCTATATAATGGACAACTTTCAGCCAGTGTCCAACCTTCCCTTTCTGAGCAAGGTCTTGGAATGTATGGTAGCCTCCCAACTCCAGGGATTTCTGGATGAAACAGATTGTCTAGATCCATTTCAAGCCGATTGCAGGCATGACTATGGAATACAGACAGCTTTGGTCTCCTTGGTGGATGATCTCCATAGAGAGCTAGACAGGAGGAGTGTATCCCTGTTGGTTCTCCTGGATCTCCCAGTGGCTTTTAACACCATTCACCATGGTATCCTTTTGAGTCGTCTCACTGGAATGGGACTGCAAGGCATTGTATACAGTGGCTCCTGACCTTCCTGGAGGGCTATACCCAAAAGGTGGTGCTGGGGGACTCCTGTTTGAACCCCTGGCAGTTGACCTGTAGGGTTCCTCAGGATTTCATTTTGTCTCCCTTGCTGTTTAACATATACACAGAACCACTAGGAGAGGTCATATCCAAAATTTTGGAGTACAGTGCCACCTATATGCAGGCAACACCCAACTTTATTACTCCTTTCCACCTAAAACCAAGAAAGCTGTCCTGACTCTAAACCAGTGTCTGTCATCAGTAATGGACTAGATGAAGGCAAACAAATTGAATCTTAATCCTAACAAGATAGAGGTGGAATTCCCTCCCAAGTGAGATCAGATCTACCCCCTCCCTCCTGGCATTCAGGAAACAGCTCAAAACTCGGCTCTGAAAGCAGGCATTTGATGAATGATAGCAATAGTCAAGCAGCTAAAGGAAAACTTGGGATTGATGCAATGTCTAAATGTCTTAATGTCTTAATGTTTTATGGTTACATCTGATGATTTATATAGTTTTAATAATTTTAATTTATAGTTATATGTGATTGTTTTAGATTTGTAATGTAATTCTTTCATATGGATGTGAGGCATTGAATCTTTGCCATTATTATGTTGTACAGTGCTTTGAGTCCCCCAAGGGGTGGGAAAAGTGGTATATAAATGAAACAAACAAACAAACAAATACGGTACTCCTGGTCAGTCAAAAGGTAGTTCAGGTAATATGGATTCAGCCTGTGCTGCATGGGGTCACACTCCCTAAGAAGGCACAGATCCACAATTTAGGGATCCTTCCAGACTCGGCACTGAACCTGGAGACCAGGTGTCAGTGGTGGCCACAAGGGCCTTCACACAATTAAAATTTGTGTACCAACTGTGCCTGTTCCTTGACAAACCTGATCTAAATAATTTGAAGTTATATATGGAGAAATATCATTTTGGTCAGTTACACCTATCTGCAAATTTCTGATCCCTTAGTCTTGAAGCCAGATACCCATCTTTGTATTCTTGTGCAGAGAGTAAGCCATAGAAGTAATTTCACAGTTTTTTCAAAGCACTTAGAATTCTCTTGTGCACTCTGTTAAGCTACAACAATAAAGTTATCTGCAACAGAATTCTAAATATGCAATGAAATTACAAATCTCAGAATTCCATAAAATGGTACCATCGCAATTTAAATAGTGTCAAAGTGCTAAGCCATGCAATGTGGATAACCTTTAGTATTTTAACTAGCAATTTAAATTACACCTCCATCTTTCACCAGTTTCCTTTTATGGTGGCCATGTCCAATTATGACAAAGGACAAAGGAAATCTTGCTGCCCTTCTGTAGTATGTAAGGTACAAATACTGCTGTGTGTGACGCAAGTCTAGAAGATGACATAGAAACTTCAGATAATTCAGAATTGTGGCTCTTAGCAGATCTTGGAAGATGATACCACATTAATATGTCTCACATGCATGACCTCCCAGAGCAGTTCAAGATGTCAATTCTCACTTTTACAACCCTTTACATACTAGGACACATAAACCACAGAGATGATCTCTTCCCACATGAAACCAGTAATTCTGTATGTTGTGTAGAGTGGTACCTTTTTGTGTGCCCACATCATATGCATTTGAGTAGATCTGTGAAATGCCATACGATCTTTACTGCAATTGCTTCTGGTGGGAGGAACAACCTTTTCCACGTACAGCATGGCTGCTCTCTTCCTGGAAATGCAGAACACATCTGACATTGCTGCTACCACTGATTGCATTGCATTGTTTCTACTGGCTATCTTTCTTAACTTCGTTTTTGTATGATTTCTTGTTGTATTGTTAATTTTCTCATAGTAGTTATTTCAACATTTGGAGAGTCTGAGTATATGTGTTGTGTTGTAAACCACAGAAATGTAACTCACTACCTCCTATAATATGATTCACATATAAATTGTTTGAATTGTTATGTGTTTTATTATTATTTATGTTATTGTTTTGTCATAAGCCACTCCAAGTCCCTTTGGGAGAAGGGACAGGATATAAATAAAGCTTCATTCATTCGTTCAAAATGGTGTAAACAGAATGAGTAGCAATGCAGTGTTGAAACGATCGGTGTGTCCAAATAATAAGAAATAGGTTCATTACCGTGGCCTTATTTCTTTCCATAACCTTTAAGGCATAGAACAGTTTATTCCTGGCTATCTGATCATAAATAAAATAAGAGTCTTATGCATCAGGTAGCATGGGTGACTTTCTTGTCCATATAAACAAGACCAAATGGCACACAGGAAAGCCTCTCAGGAGAGGTTTAATTGGCAAACTGCTGAGATCTTGGATTCAATGATTTACAACCTCATTTTTTAAAGGGTTTTTCCTTTCACATAAATATTTGAAGGGAGACATGATCAAAGTCCTTTCCGTTTTGCAGGTATCTCACAAGCTTCCTCCTAATTAAATACAAAAATAAGCACAGAATTTAATCACACGCATGCCAAACGTCAAAGTGCAAACCTCTTGGATAGTAATAATATGGCCTCAGGTATCATAGTCCTGCAGTGTATTAAAATGCTTGTGTCATCATCAGAACTTTGAAAGTTTCCTTTTGGAACTATAACCTCCTTCCAACACAGCCTGAGAAAACTTACTTTTTGAGTACAACTCTCAGGATCCCTCAGCCAGCATAGTCACAGTTTATGGTAGCAAATATTTTCTCGATACTCTGGTCCTAAAATATTCGTTTTTCAAACTCTTATTACAAACAACCTAGCTTTCAGGTCAAGCCCTATACAGAAAAAGCTAGGTCAGATCCTCACTCCACTCTCACCTCAGAGAAGAAACCTAAGGAAGAAGTTGAGTCCTTTTCCAATGTAAACTGAGACTCAGAAAAATAATCTCTGAAACTATCCTATTCAATTTGTCGTCAAGCCACTCCTTTGGGCTTCACGTAAATCTACCATTTGCCAAAATATATGATTCTGTGCTTTTCTTTTGCATTTCTGGATGAATAGCTTAACCATTGGTTTGTCCCATCAAATACAAAGTCTGTCCAAGGGCCGCTTGTGGTCTCTTGGTATCCAGTTCGTAAGTCAACATGTCAATCGGTTGTCTTTTGTTCATGCTATATGTCCTGCCCACCTTCTTTTTGCCTCATAGATTTCACTGACTCCAGTTCTTTGATGCAGCTCTTTATTGCTGACTTTATATCTCATTGTCACGCCACACACCCTTCTTTCCACTGCTCTCTGAGTCACCATCACTTTTTCCTTCTTTAACTTTGTTGTTGTGCATGTTTCAGATGTGTACAACATTGCTGGTAAAACTAGTGTTGAAGATATCTTCTCTGACCTTCATTGGCAGCTTATCAAAAAACATGAAAAGATTCTGTTTGGTTTTTCCACGTGAGAGAAATTTGGGGTGATGGGGTTTTTTTGGAATTTCATATATATGTTTCAGAGAACAGATCAGAGATCAGTGATAAGCTGATTGCTGAAACATATCTATGAAATTCTAAAGACACTCCATCACCCTAAATTTCTCTCACATGGATAAAGCCACACAGAACCTTTTCGTGTTTTTTATAATAGCTTAAAAACAGTAATTTTCAAACTGTATTTACAGGAAAGCTGGAGTTCCTTGGAAGTATATCAAGAGAGCTTCAGAGTAAATCTTAGAAAATATAACTGTTTCAACTATTTTCAAATTTCTTCTGAAACCTACTATGACCATGGAGAATTACATTTTTTGGGGGGGATACTATGTAAGTTCTCATTAACAAGCAAGCATAATGTGTTAAGTCTAAATCCCATGTGAAACGGGAATATATAAGGAGTATTTCCCCACAAAGCATGGGTCCTCTATAAAGCTCACCGTTCTGCAGAACAGAAACCTATGGGAAAAGGTTTTCTCAGAGCAGGAAGCTGGAGAAATAAAGCAAAACTGTACTAAAATTAATACAGGTAATGGGATAGTCTCCTTGTGGAGAGAAAAAGCGGGGTATAAATAAACTAACATAATAACAACAACAACAACAACAACAACAACAACAACAACAAAAACATTTTCAAAATCCTCCACATTTGAAATTCTATCTGGACTTTTAGCTATCTGGTTTGTGGAGCAAATAATTCTATTTTATGTTATCTCGTGTCATGTCATTTTATTTTAATCCCACCTTTCTCCCCATTGGGACTCAAGATGGGTAACAGTGACACAATACAATCAAAATTTATAAAAAGGTGAATGCATATACATATGAAAATTTAAAAAACAATTAAATATTTGTGTCAGGAGGGTAAAGGTTAAACAAAAATTAAAATATAAATAAAAATTCAAATAAAATTACATTTTAAAACTTGACAGCCCCACAAAATCCTACTCACAGCATTCCCCCTCTGTCACCACTACCATCGTCGTCGTCATCACCATTGTCCTTTTTAGCAAGATAATTTAGACTACTCAATTAGCTTCAGCATTCACTTCTCCAGGTTACTAATTTGTATTAATGATATTACTAATAATTTGTACCTTTGTTTCTACATGCATTGATTTGACAACTAGTTTGAAAAACTCAATGATATTAGGTGAAAATTGCAGTTAAATTGTTTATGTCCCATTTCTGGAATTAATTTTAACAAAAAAAAACTTAAGCAGAATCTACCTATTGCAGTTCAGAAAATAAAATAGGAACAGCCACTCATCAAAAGTAAGCAGATGTGAATCAAGAGACTCTTTGACATGCCCTAAGAAGGTATTCTATATATCGGTCATTTTTTATGCCTAAGGAAAACTCTGAATAAGCATTCCTCTTGGCACGGTCCCCAGCTACTGACAGAGCCCATCACTGCTACTCGAACTGGTTCCACCTATGATTACATGCCAAAACAACTGTTGTTGCTGAATGGTACCGTGGAGTCACATTGCAATGGTATGCTATAAAAGGATTTTATGAAACAGACAAATTTTTGCTTCATTTTGGCACCTGATTTCCTGTGGATCCAACCTGTTCTCAGAAAGGTTAACAGCAACAACAGCAGCAACAACAACAACAACAACAACAACAACAGCAACAACAACAACAACAAGTGTTGCAGCAATCCAAAACAAATCCTATGCCAGTTTGGTCAATGCCTCGATTGGTCAAAAAAAGTATGCATCAGATGTAGGTGATCCTGGATGTGAGACAAATAAAAACAGGCAACAAAACTCTATATTTTGTTAAGCAGCCAGGTCTATCATGTGGCTACTAGATGATCCACAGCTGAAGGAAAAAGAAATAGGTAGCTATTGGAATGCTGTAGACAAGAGTCAATCAAGGAAGTCATGGTCTGAGCCTGTAAGAGTGGAGCAGAGTTGTTGACAAGGTGATTTGAAGGTCTCATTTGATTTGATAGGGTCACCATTAGTTAAAATTGACTTGAAGGCAGGTAACAAGCAATAAAGCAGATTGATCAGTGCAACAAAACCAAATGAGAATTGATACTTTTGTTGTTATTGTTAGAATTAATATTGTCAGTGTTTCATAATAAAGAAACATATTTTGCATGATCTGAGCAATAAAAATCAATGCCTAGTTAGTCAATGATGGTATCTACTTCCCTTCACAAATGAGCAGCTCCAAGATTCACCCAAATTAACATGACCAAATCACCAAGCTCTGTTCACAAGTGTCATCCTTCTTCCAAAGATAGACTGTCACATGTTTCTAGGAAACTTGGAAGCAGAACGTAAAGGCAACCCTGCTATTTATCCTCTACTTCCTGGAAACATTGTGTCTCTGACCCTAGAGGTTTTTCTGTTTAGCCAAGAACTGCATCCCAAAAAAGCAGCCATATAAACCTTTTTTTAAAAAAATCGAAAGCAGCTTAATATCCTTTCTACCTCCGCCCTCAATTTTATCTAGGAGTAGCCTGATGATGGCCTTACATAATTCTTATCACTTTGTGTTTCAATCCTGAGGAGAAAGCAGAGATGATGGGGATGATGATGATACCAACAACATTTCTCCCTTAGCTACAACTCCCTTTGGGAGAAGCCATGACAGTTCAACCTGTTATGACATCAGCCTGAGTTTAGCATTGATCTTTCCTTCAGTAATGTATACTGACAGAACAAGGCTTGCTACGGGCAGAAATATGACCTTTACATGCTTTTCTGTTTTTGATGCTCAACCAATACACCTTTATAATGAGTCTTACACCCAAATTTAAATTCACAATGGGAGCAAATGAACCAAATCAATGCATTTCTCATAGTGCATCACTAACAAATTAATTAGACAACCCCTTTCAGACATTATCTGTACTTATTGAGCAAATTCAGCAAAACATGGCAGTCCTTGTTACAATCTGGTTTCTGACAAGCCCAACAATCACACTGATTGAACCTTCAGTACCAGCTTTATCTTCTCTATCAATCTTATCTTTAATAGCCTGTCAGCTAAAAGAGATGGGGGGAGAGGGGGGTAGATCCACTTGGTGGAAATCCAGATAATTCTTTTTAAAATCTGTAAGCCAATGAGGACAATCTCTTCCAGGTAGTCTGCTGAAAATTGACATCACACAGCAGGGGTTTCCTGATGAAATGTTGCAGATAAAAATCTGGTGTGAGAATAGTTGTGACTATGGAAGTACTGCTGCAAAATAGTCTGTTAATGGGATGGTGCTTTTACTTTATTCTCAAAGTTATGTTTTTTAAAGTTTTAAACTGGTTTAACTTAGTATTGTTTTTAACAAGATAACTATTTGTAACTGTTTTTATTGCAATGGTTTTTGAAGCTGCATTTTATTTTAATCTATGTGGCAAATTGCCCAAATAGGAAATAAATAAAACCAAGAGATGTAATATAGATAGTTTTGACTTCTATTCCTGCTCTTATGTATACTGAAATTATATGGTCAGGCACTTTAAAATGGAACAGATCTATTTTGCTGGATTGCTTCTCCACTTGAAGGCTAGACTCTCTCCCTCTCCTCCTCACACTGTGTGCCTGCAAATCACTTCTGACTTACAGAAACCTATCATGGAGGGTTTTGAGGCTAAGGGTATGCGACTTGCGAAGGGTCACTTGGTGTGTTCTCAAGGCTGAGTGGGGATTCAAATCCTGGTCTGCACAGATGAAACGTTTAGTATAAAAATGGATGGTAGATAAAAGATTTTTAAACCATTGAGGTGTTAATACCTTCATCGTGGCTAGTTTTACCTAACACAATATTCCACTTTATGTTAAATTGCATTTCTAATACAGGTCGAATATCACTTATCCAAAATGCTTTGAACTAGAAATGTTTTGAATTTCATATTTTTTCCACATTTTTGAATACCTGCATTCACTCATGGCCAAGTATAGAGTCTTGGTGGTTGGTCTGTAGGTAACTGTAGAGACCTATTCTGGATCTGCATATTCTTTTATGGTGAGGACATAGATTTTCAGATGGAAGGCAAGGGTTGGCTTGATGCAATTTCATCTTGACATGTTTCTCCCTTTCACCCTCCATTCATGTCTCTTTTAAAGTGTTTAAAGTGACCTGTAGTTCTTTTTCTGAATGAGCACATGCTACATTATCATCAACATATTGGAGTTCTATATCAGATGTTGTTGTGACCTTGGTTTTTGCTTTCATTCTGCTGAGGTTAAATAGCTTGCCATCTGCCCGATAGGTGAATATCACACATGGGAAGCTTCCTATCAACAAGCTGTAGAATCATAGCTATGAAGATGGAAAATAAAGTTGTGGAAAATTATACATCCCTATTTGACACCTGATTTCACCTTAAATTGGTCACTTTGGGGGTCATTGCTGTTCAAGACTGTTGCCATCATGTCATCATAGAGGAGCTGCAGGATACTCAAAATTTTTTAGAAGGATGGTCCAGAGAGTGTTGTAATTCACTGTGTTGAATGCTTTGCAAGGTCAATAAATGCCATGTAAAGAGGTTGATTTTGTTCCCTGCATTTTTCTTGGAGCTGTCATGCAGCAAAGATCATATTCACTGTTTCTCTGGAAGGGCAGAAGCCATTCTGGGATTCCAGGAGGATGTCTTCTGAAATTGATAGTAGGTGATTTGCAAGGATTCTTGTGAGGATTTTCCCAGTGGACTTCAAAAGGGAGATACCTTGATAGTTTTCACAGTCTGTTCTTTCCCCCTTTTTGAAAAGGGTGATGACAGTTGCATCCTTGAAGTCTGCTGGGCTCTTTTCAGCCACCCACACTTTTTCAATGAGCTGGTGTACTTGTGCCAGCTCAGGTCCACTTTCTTTAAAGATTTCAACAGGGATCCCATCAGGTCCACTGGCTTTGATATTTTTATTGGCTGATGGCTTTGCTGACTTCCTCTAAACTGGGCCATGCTGCAAGCCCATCCCTGGTTTTTTGTTGTGGGATTTGTGAGAGAATCTCTTTGGCCACATTAGAGCTACAGTTAAGGAGATTATGATAGTACAACATAGCAAAATTGAGTGTCCTTTAGAAATGTGATTCTATCTGATGAATGCAGAGAGTGTATGCCATGATTTTTGGGCCATAGATTCTCTTTGTGGTTTTAAAGAATCCTCGTGTGTCATGGACATATGTGAGGTGTTGGATTTCTTGAGCCTTTTTGTCCACCAGATGTTCTTGAGTTCTCTGGTCCTTCTTTGGACCTCAGCTTTTGCACTAGTGTAGATATTTTTCTTAGGAACCCAGTTGGTGACTTTTTGTCATATTTGGAAGACTTTCCTTTTCTTATCAATTAACTGTTGGATCTTGTTATCATTTTCATCAAACCTATCTTGATGATTCTTACTTCGGTATCACCCAGGAGGATGGGTTTTGGATGTATTTGCATATATGTACATAATGAAATATCTTTTGAGATGAGACTAAACATGAAATTCAATTATGCTTCACATTATACATCTTATACACATAGCCTGAAAGTGGTTTTATTCACAATTTCTTAAATAATGGTATACATGACACAGAGTTTCTGTAGACTAAACCATGGAAGGTCAAAGGTGTCACTATCTCGGGTCCCAATGTGGACAACTTTTGGTTTTCAAAATATTATAGATTTCAGAATTCTCAATAAGGGATGCTCTACCTGTGCATTTACTAGTTTTAAAATCCAAAATAAAAAAAATGAGTGTTCATGAAGTAAAATTCTTTTACTAAACTGGCCTTAGTAAAACAAATAACAAGGAAAACTTTACAAGGAAATGAGATACACATTATTGGTAATAGTGGAAAACATTGGGAATGTGGAGGTAATAAGGAAAAATAAAAGGTGGCTATAGGAATTACTGAGGAAAACAAGTTAATTCATGTCTTGTGACTCTAGCCTGTATTATATTGGCATGCAAGTCTGAAGCTGAGAAATTTGAGCTATGCCATCCCTTTTGATGATTCTTCAAAAGCCTCCAAGGAATACATGATAAGAGTCCCCCAACTTGCCCTCTCTACCTCCTGCCAAAGACATTTAGCAACTTTCAAATTTTCCTCATGAAAGAACTAGGCCATTCTGGCATCTTATCTCCCTTTAATAATACAGAAGGGCTTTGGCTATTTAAAATATCAGATGTAGAATGTGAAACGGCATCTTCTCAATAGCCAGCAGAATGCTACTGGGAAATCACGAGAAGGGAAACCATGAAAGAAAGCGTGTTCATATTTCAATCCAAGAGAAAGCTGTTATTATACTGTGTTTAACCCAGGTTTTATACTGTGAGAAAATCATCACAATTGTTATTCATCAGGATTGCCAGTGAAAAAAGATCCCTTAGATTTAGAGGGTGATCAAAATTATGGGTATAAAAAAGTTTAATAACTATTCACTGCTACCTAGGAATTCTGGGTATGTGAAAAGGTTTGTGGAAGGATTACCTTGCAGGGAGAGTAGACATATTGAACTCCCTATATGCAGTGAGACTGCAGATCCCATGACACATAACAAGCACAGCCAATGGTAAGGAATTTTTAGACTTGCAGTCCCATAATGCCTAGATGGCCACATGTTTCCCATTTCTGTCTAGTGAGCCTCAACAAAGAGAACTCTCAGCTATATCAGGAAGCCTCCCTTCCCATGCACCTTTAAGTGGATCCATGAAAGTTGCACCCATTTAAAATCAAAATGTGCTGTTAGTAAATGTAATATCAACATTTTCTGTTACTAAATTATTGCTGGTTTTGCCTCCGAATTGCCCACATCTTTGGTCACTTCACTGTTTTTGCCATTTGTCATAATGGCAAGTGAGCAATGCAATGAGGTAGAAAGAAGGGAAAATAGTACAAAGGGATAGCCAACTTCAGCAGCAATTCTTTATTCATTATTATTCTGCCTCATTCCACCTTGCATTCCTATGGGACCCAGCCTCTGAGATATTTGTGCATCCCAGAGTTCTCCTTTCGGCTTTATACCAGCAACAACCTGCCAGCAGCATGCTTCTGAACCTTGGCAGCTGTACTCTTCGTATATTCATTAATCCTGGTAGTTGACTTATGCAAAGATTATTTTCTGCATTTATGAGTTCTACACATTCAAGCACAAGAGTGTATTCTACTGTATATTCAAATATTTAACCTTTCACAGTATGTATCTTTAGCCTTTTGCATTCTTTTGTTATATGAATGCACCCAATTTATACTGTTTTATTAGTCCAACTACTGCAATGCCTGATACTCTGATAGGTACCCGCCTAGACGTTATGGACAAAAGTATTTCTCAACCACTGGAGATTCCAAAGGCTAGGTCTGAGGCTTTTCACATGCAAACCCATTGACTGCCTGCTTTTTGTCAATATATTCCATTTCTATTAGGTTTTTGGCTGCAATTAAAGGAAAGAATTGTGTTGAAAGAGGGGAGATAAATAAAGGTTTGTTCCTGGTTGAAAAATGGCATAAAAGGAAACAAAGCAGAGCATGACTCAGCAGCCTAAAGCAACTTATTCTATGCCAATATCTTCTGTTTTGAAAACTGATGGAGAGAAAATGGAACACTAAGAAGAAATCTAGGGAATAATGAAGCTCCCTTCTGGTCCTTGAAACTGGAATGAACAATATAAAGTGTAGTCTGATAATTATTCAGGTGAGAGAAGTCAGAGGGGTGGGAGAACTAGAGAAAGGAATTAAGAACCAAGTAAGCTCTATTACGTACGAGCATTTAATAAAACAAGAAACTGTGATTATACTTAAAGTTATTCCCCTGTTAGTATAATTGTATTAAATGGTCATTTAAAAGAGATTTACAAAAAGAGTGACATGTTGGTAAAACTCCAATACGGATAAAAATGCTTGAATGAGATCTTTAGTTATAAAAATAGAACTGCAAGGAAGCACCATTTTGTGCTTCTTAACCTGCATTATATCACAAGGCATCTTTCATTTGTTTTACAAGGCCAGAATGCCATTGCTATGAGGCAAATATCAAATACCTAAGCCAGGCTTGACAAAATGATATTGGTGTCTGAAACTGGACCTGCAAAAGTGTTGATGTTCAGGAATGTCCTCTAGTTACTCCACTCAACTTCAGAAGCCAGACAAAAGATCCCACCTGAGCAGCACCAATTATGCCTCCTTGCCTTCCGACCATTTGATGAATTAACAGATGGGTGCAGCCAAAGCTCCTGGCAACTGATTATATAAATATGCACTGGGAACATCTCAATCTCCCAATCAACGCAATGGACTCTTCATCAAACCCATCATCTGGAATAACCATCAATCAAATAAACATTTTATTTGTAAACATTGTTCCTCCCAAAGTAATCCTATCTCAGATTGATGAGCTCCCACAGACAGAAAGGGATGGTGCAGATGCAGAAAATAAGTTCAAAAATTCTCCAATAAAATTATTATTATGCTTGCCACTATTCTATACACCAATTACAAAGTGTAAACCTTACATTCACAATTGTACTTTTGAACCAATAAAATTGTGGATTGTAATTTGCACCAATCACAGTAAAAGTCAATGCCTGTAACTGTGGCTTACATCAGGTTTGGGAATTCTTCCCCTTGCATCCTTCTCTGGCCAACAGAGCAATAATAGATCTCCGATTCTGCCCTTGATCTCTGAGTGGCTCTACTGGAACTGACTGGAGCCAGCATGCTAGGAAACAGACCCCCAAGATTTCAGTAAACGATATGACAAAAGGCTGAGATAGCTGAACAAGAAGATCTCCAAGCAAATAGGGGTCCTCCTTTTATTCCTCTATTTCCAATGGCTAATAAGGACCTTTCTCGTGGCCATTTCCAATTTATTGTGCTCCCTTCCAAAGGGGTTAAGGCCAATTGTGTTCAACTATTCCTCTGTTCACTGCTTTATTCCTCCAACTCCTCCCACACCAACATATTTTATATTTCACATATGAGCCTGAAGGTGCCCAAGGACATGCAAACAACTATATTAAAAAACCACACTGTGTAGCCACTAGCTGGAAGTAGGCCTCCATTGCTAAACTTGGTGTGATGACTGCAGCAGACAAAGGAATGCTAAATCTGCATGACATGTCATTTAAATAACATTAGCACAAAGATTCTTCTGACCTATATCTTTCCCTGTGGTTAAAGCAAGAGCTGACAATTCTGATGCTTTGGGGGGTGATTTTACTCAACCCAGGAACCGCCGCAGGACTCACCACCTTTCTTTGGAAAATCCAGAAGACAGTAGAAGGCCATTCAATCTTTTTAAGAAAACAGCCTCTTTTTCCATTTAAACAAAGTACAATAGAGTTTATGTCAGGTTTTAAAAGCAAAGCATGCTTCTGATACACACTTCTCCATTCTAATTTTTTAAAGAAAACTCCTGAGAGTCACTAGGAATTATGTTTAAAAAATCAGTGAGGATCACATGTTGTCTCTGCAATATTTATTTATTTATTTATTTACTACGTTTATATACCACAATTCTCAGCCCAAGGACGACTCATTGTGGTGTTAAAAAAATCCCATAATGAATGCTAGCAGCATTCTGATTTTCAGCCAAACAAATCAAAAGGCACTATCCAGCCAAAGCTACAACCTATATTGAAAGCACTAGAGTGGGACCTAGAACTAAAACTTCACTAATAGCAAGGGATTCAGTCACAAATAACTTTTCCTAAATGTTGCCCACTGGATGTATTTGTCTTTTAACCAATATTGTAGTCTAAAGCCTAGATGGCTCATTATGAAGCTATTAATATTTCACAGTATAAACCTGATACGTGGGCATTTGTGGAACATGTAACATACTAGGCATGCTGAAGGAAGTACCTTCTGCCAAATGATAAAAGATGTGAGCAGCAACATTAAACCTGGCATATAAACAGTTTCAGGGGAGAGGCACAGGCCATTTTTTGGAACTCAGATGATAGATTTTTCTTGTTTCTACCTTATTCCAGTTACTAATATGCAAAGGTGACTACCATAGCTATGTGCAGTGAGTAGGTAAAATGTTATTATTATGTGTCTTTTGCAGAAAACTTCGAAATCCAGGGAACACTAAAACAGTATCCCTAGATGCTCCAAAACTCAGTTTTTGACATCTATACATCTCTGGACACAGTTTTTTTTCTCATTAGACCTTGTCTTTTTGCCCCATAATCTTCTCTGGCCTAGCGCCTTGGAAATGCTCCAGACTGTCCGATTTATCTTTATAATCCCATGTCACTCCCCAGACATGACCATACCCTGTATGAGAGCTTTTTGTCCAAAGCCTTACAGTGGTTTCTAATGCTTCTCCTCCCCCTGGGCTTCTATTTCTTCTTGGCTGGCTAAAGAAATTGATGGTATCCAGCTTCTTTGCACTACATAGTAATGAATTAATAAACCCGAAATTAATTCAGTATAGTGCAGTACTCTGAAACAATCTGTGAAATGCATTTGTTAAGTTTATTTGGCACTTTGGGCAGGCTATAGCTAATGCTTTGATCAGTCAATCACTCAAACATATATCTGTCCTGAAATTTACCCTTTGGGGATGATGGATTATGATAAAAGGCAGTGATGCAATATCCCTTACCAAGATAAGGTTCTGCCTGACATTTACCCTTTGGGGAGGATAGATTTTGTTAAAAGGCAGTGATGCAATATCCCTTACCAAGATAAGGTTCTGCTTGGAACACAAGCATGCTATGAAAAAAAGAGGGCAAGTATTTTGCTGATGTTTCCTGTTGTTATGAAGTTCAACAGTGACAAATGCAAGATACTCCACTTTGGCAGAAAAAATGAAATGCAAAGATACAGAATGGGGGATGCCTGGCTCGAGAGCAGTATGTGTGAAAAAGATCTTGGAGTCCTCATGGACAACAAGTTAAACATGAGCCAACAATGTGATGTGGCGGCAAAAAAAGCCAATGGGATTTTGGCCTGCATCAATAGGAGCATAGTGTCTAGATCTAAGGAAGTAATGCTACCCCTCTATTCTGCTTTGGTTAGACCACACCTGGAATATTGTGTCCAATTCTGGGCATCACAATTCAAGAGAGATATTGACAAGCTGGAATGTGTCCAGAGGAGGGTGACTAAAATGATCAAGGGTCTGGAGAACAAGCCCTATGAGGAGCGGCTTAGGGAACTGGGCATGTTTAGCCTGAAGAAGAGAAGGCTGAGAGGAGATATGATAGCCATGTATAAATATGTGAGAGGAAGCCACAGGGAGGAGGGAGCAAGCTTGTTTTCTGCTTCCTTGGAGACTAGGGTGCAGAACAATGGCTTCAAACTACAAGAGAGGAGATTCCATCTGAACATTAGGAAGAACTTCCTGACTATGAGAGCCGTTCAGCAGTGGAACTCTCTGCCCCAGAGTGTGGTGGAGGCTCCTTCTTTGGAAGCTTTTAAGCAGAGGCTGGATGGCCATTTGTCAGGGGTGATTTGAATGCAATATTCCTGCTTCTTGGCAGGGGGTTGGACTTGATGGCCCATGAGGTCTCTTCCAACTCTTTGATTCTATGATTCTATGATTCTACTGTATACTATGAAGTTATTTCCAATTTACAAAGACCATATGGCAAAAGTATCACAATGTTTTATTGGCAAGTTCTATTCATGGGAAGATTGGCTTTGGCTTTGAGATGGAAAAAATGGGACACTTCAGTTTCAATGGGAAGTGGGAATTCAAAACCTGGACTCCAGAATTATAATCCAACACTAAAATAGTTACACTATACTGGTTCTTGTTGCTGCTCAACCCTCTTTAAAATATGTTAGGTATGCACTATAAAAATCCTTTTATTTTATTTTTTTAAAGGACACATTAAGAAAACAAAAGCAAAATGTTCACAAAATAGCAGCATTTCTGCTATGAGAGAGTAAGTTATGCACCCAAAAGAGATTGACTATCTGCACGGTGGGAAAAGTGGAAGTAATTCACATTTTCTCCCAAAGATGCATGGCCCCACCACATTTTTGCACAGAAGTGCAATAATTGGCTTTTATAGAAAATAAGCTAGAAAACACGTCAACCTTGTTAAGGCCAGGTTTACAGATTTTGCTCTCACTATTCCATAGGACATAGCCAAGAAATCTTCTGAGACCTAATCCTGTCCCTTTGCTTAGAAATTCTGAGCCTTCTGAGCCAGCTCCCATTTTCCTCTTTGGTTTCCTTTTCAAGATTCATCTGCCATGGCTCCACTGAGTGGCCTCTGAGGAGATGAAGACACTAGGTCTAGATGCCACCACACACTCTGATTCAGACCTCTACAAAATGGTCACAGAGGACCCACAAAGTAAGCAATGCAATTCAGGGAGGAAGAGTGTATGAAGAGTTAACAGTTGATACAAACTCTAGAGTCAGCCACCCAACATATACACTTCCTTGGTAAATGTAATCCCTTACAGCAGTACTTCTTAAGTTGCCTTATATCAGGGACAAGAATAGTCTTCCCCCCATATGACAAGAACTAGCATCATATTTGGAGCCACTAACTACAATTTGTTTCTCATTTTACTGAAAACTCATTGCAGGCTGACAGTCAAAAGCACATGGTACACTGTGTAAAACTGAGTTTAAACACGGATCCACAGTCACTCTATCTTAACTCCTTAAGTTGGGTCAGGATGGACTTCACAAGGTTGCAAATACCTGACCACAAAGGGACTTAAAGCGAAAATGCAACAAAGGGGAATGTAGAAGTCCAACCCAATAGGCATGCACAGATAAACCTCTCCTTAGACCTTAACACATAAAAGCATTAAGTTTTGAAGAGGGCTTGTGAAGGGCATTTATGAACAACTGGAAATTTTAGAAGTCTAGCATAGAGCACATAGAGTGTTGGCGTGCATCAGGATATTATATGCACACCTTTGCCCCACCCTTTAACCTTGCTTGTTAATCATTAGGGCAAGAGGTTTCATTTGGAGCTGTTCAAGGTCCTGCAGCCCATGTCTTTTGCTTGCTATACTAGTGACTCATTTCAGTCATTGATGTGTCCTTGGAATTTATGACACAATCTATTTCTTGAAGGTTCTGTATCACCTCACTGGCCCATCTGATTTCTTGGCCCTGACAACAAGTGACATGATAAAACCTTAGCAACAAAGTCATTTTGTACTTTCAATTTTCATTAGATCAATACAGATGTTTGTTTTACAGCAATAAAAAGTCATTTCCTTACCTGTTCTGTCACAAATGTATTTATATAATTATAATTCTCTAAGACTGCCCTTTATATCTCATATAAGTGTCACCCTGCAGTATTAGCATGGCACAGAAGAGATGAATTTGGTGATGATTATCAAATGCAAACTATTCCACAAATTAGTTTTACTTCTGATCACCAAAAGGTTGTTTTTTTAAAAAAAGCCAAAAAAACAAACCCCCGGCACATTGGTCAAAAAGTAGATATATCATTTGACAACATGAAGCAGTGATAGGGTTAAGTGGATGTAGAATTCTCAGATGGATGAACTTCAGTTAGGACTCAATTTAGCACAAACTTAATTAATTTTCTCAAGTACTTCCATAAACCCAAGAAGGGAACATTTTTTTAAAAAAATCAGAGAGTAAGCAGAGATTTACATTTTAATTTCTTCCTAATTGGATGCACCATTAATGGTGCATCAAAAATCCCTTTAAAATCATGTTTCCTGCCTTCAGTAGATGATAGCCAAACTAAGGAAACTATATGGCTTAATTCTCTTTGGAGGCAATCCATCATTCTTTTAATAAGGAATTTAACTACAACTTGGTTTTTCACTTCATAAACTTGTTGATTCATTATAAAAGCTAACAGACAGCAGAATGTCACTGGACTATAATGTACACTGACAGATGTCCTCTCCCAAGGAAAAATATTCCACCCGTTTCCTAGTGGTTTCTTTTTGCTTCTGGCCTCTCTTGAAACTAGAGGTATATAACTGACACACTCTTCATTTCAAAGCAAAGCAAACCAGAAAATGCTCATATTTTATTTGAGACTCCAGTTTATGTGCCTTTACAGAATTAGTCAAATTTAATTTTATATAACATTTTACATAAATGCAATCTATTGCAGAGGTTGGGCTACACTAAACAGCTAAAAATCCCTCTCCAAATTCAAAGTAATAGCATCCGGATTCAAGAGGTACAAGTAATTGATGCTCCGTCTACATTGCTATATAATGTAGCTTAAAACTGCAGTATATGGTAAGTGTAGACTTATATAGCACAGTTTAACTGCAACATCATGATATACCTGGGTCCCAGGTATTTTGGCCTGCAACTCTTAAGAAAGCCCAGTCAGTTTACCAGCTGTTAGGATTTCTGGGAGTTGAAGGCCAAAACATCTGGGGACCCACAGGTTGAGAACCACTGCTATACATGGTCTTACATAAGGTTATGGTAACAGAGTTTTTGTTGGGGGGAGGCGTATCTTAAATGGTTTGGTCATTGTTCTAAAATAAAAGATTTTGCAAACTATTTTTACTTGGGTTTTTTTTTCCCTGGAAAATGGGGAAACTTTTCCTGGCTACATTTTTTTCAAGAAAAGTCTCAACTATTATTCAATTTGAAACTGGTTTAAAACCTAGTTGGACAAAAGATAAAATGACCTTCTGTTCACTCAGATGTGTGCATTTGCAAAATAGGATCAGTAGTTACATGTGCTGATAACAGGCTCTGAGGTCAGGCTCGGTATTGAACTCTGGGGATTTATAAATGCTCACAACAAAGTTTGGGTGAGTTCTTAATGTCTCTTGGAGCCTCTACTAGCTACTCCTACTGCCTCCCACTATCTCAAAAAACAGTTTCTCCTTCCATTTACATTTTAAAAAATGAAAACAGTAAAAGATGCAAGGGCAGCATTAGCTGCCTACAGTTCCCATGGTCTTCTAGGCTTTGCACCCCAGTGCAGTGCCTGTTCTTAACTATGAGTCATTTGTAAGTCAGATATTTGCAATTTGAGGACTGCCTGTATATTGGGTTGTTGCCTATATATTATTTTTGAAAGACTGGACAAAAAATTGGTGGCAACAGCAGCTAGTTGACCCTCTGAGTTGGCATTGGTGTTCTCTCCTCTCTGCAAATGATCCTTGACATATCCAGAGGTCATATAAAATTCACACTTTTGGCCCCAAAACCTCAACTTATACACGGCTTTGGCATACATAAGTACATACATTAGTTCTTCTAGGATTGCAAGAAGTCCTCCATTCCTAATTGCCATTAAGATAACAGAAAGTTCATTCCCTATATTTCTAGCAAATTAATGTTTTTCTTTCATTTGTTTCATTTTTCAGTCCACTGATCCCCTGACATACTTACAAGAAATTGTAGGTATAGGAATGTTATTTCCATAAATATATGAAGAAATTAAGGAAGATGGTGGGCCTTCTATAAAGAGGCACTGAAAACGGTGGCAGATGGAAACTCATCCTGTTGTTATTTTTGTTCTAATGTTAATATTCTCCTGAGGCACTATAATTTCTGGCTGTATTTTGGGGGGAGGGGCATTAAAAAATCCTTACTGAAGTGTATTCTTTGACTTAAAATGGTTGTTTATACAAACTTGCATGCAGGTGGCTGAAGAAAATTTAAAACCTACACATCTCAACTGTTCACAGTAAGACTGTCTTACAGAAACATTGCTTGATAAATTATTATTTATATCACCATAACATATCCTCTATGTTGGTTAGAAGCCCGCAATGTTGTTGCAAACTAAGTTTAAGAAAGCCTGGAGTACTTTTACTAAACTGGCCTCATAATAGATAGAACTGATCATTCTAAAGTTATGAAGCAGAAATTGAAACCATTTTTAAGTAGATCTGTATTACATGTTCACATGGATTTGTATAACCACAAAATCTGTATAAGCACAGTTTTAACATTACTCAAATAGTGAAATTGCTTAAAGCTTAAAGTCCTAAATGTCATCTTTAACATTCTCTATCACTCCATTCTCCTACATACTTCTGAATGAGATGAATAGTAGATACAATGATTTTATGCTCTGTTGCTGCAAACAGCATTTTTGCGAAAATACTAGCCTTTATGTTTCTGAATGATAAGTTGCCCTTGTACCTAATTTTGCACAGCTACATATGAATCCAACAATACATTGAACTTGTTTATACTCTTTCTTAGCTCTCAATCTTTGTTTATGTCTTGGAGGAACAGAAACATTAACTTGATAGAAAAGATCTTCCAAACTATCTCATTTGTAGGATGGGGAGCAGCAATTATTTTTCAGTAGTGTGCCAACAGTGTACTCATTCTCTCTCTCTCTCTCTCTCTCTCTCTTTCTCTCTCTGTCTATTTCTCTCCCCCCCCCCCCCATCACCACCACCACCACCAAAAAAAAACCTCATTATGGGCCATCATTGGAAAACATTTCAAAGTCAATAATTCAGGAACTGCCACCAGTCCTTGGACCACTACTTGAAGAAGCAATGTCCTAAAGTACTGGACTGTGCAAATTCAGATTATTGTAGCTGTGAGATCACTTGCTTGGATGCAAATATAAAAGTACCCCTCATGCTCAGAAATGTAACAAAGAGCTTTTGTCTTGTCAAGACCAATTTTGGATTTGTAAGAAACATCTGCATATATCTGTTGTGGGGAGGCATTCAAACATCTGCAGTCTGAAGCAAGAGATTTTGCACTCTATTTATTAATTTATCAAGACTGCATATATTCCAAATCTGAGCTTTCTGAACACAATGAAGCACTATATCTGGAAATGGTTGCAACTTGGGGTACAAGAATACAATGCTAGCTGGGTAAGCATCACAACTTCTTGTATTGGTGGTGGCACTGCAAACTGTCCCTGACTGTTTCAGCACAAAACATTTCAAAGCAGAACGCAGCAACCCAACAGCTGCAACTGGCATTTGATGACATTAGAGTGTTTAATCTTCTAGACACAAGTACTACATGAAAGAGTTTGGTAGACAGGGCTAGTTTGCTTCTTATCAAGTAATGGACACCATCAATCAATAGCAGCTACATCACTCTCATTAATCAGAGTGGTTCAGACGTCTGACAGGGAAGTTACACAGGGAAGGGATCACATTATCACCTGGGAGTGCTGACAATGCCCACTTGGAGACCTCTTTTGGACAAAAGGCCTGGTGTCTGAATCCCTTGCAAGTGATAAGGCAAGGCAAAGGGGTCTGTCAGCAGACTTCACAGCATATACAATAGCAATCTGCCATCTGGACCACACTTAAGTTGACTTCTGATTGCTGACAGGCCCCATTGCCACCCTTTCTCTTCCAATCCCCCTGTTTGCACAGCTTTAACTCTCCGTACACTTTGATATTGCCCTGTGCCTTTTTTTTTAAAGCAAGGAACTTGCCTACTCTTTTAAGCACAATATTAATCTTACAGTGTAATAATAAGACCCACGCCCTGAAAGAAAAGCCTCAATCAGAAAAAAATTAAAGCATTTTTCACCTTGACTCTCTTTTACAACCAAACATGTTAGTCCATTCAAAATCCACTGAAAAGTCAGCTGCTTAATTTGGAACAAAACCATCAGCTTCCCCCTGCCTTTGTCTAGTCATGTTTCTGCAATCACCTAGCCATTTTACTATCTTGAAACTATACAGAAAATATTGGATATATTAGTATTCTTACTGAAATTGTACTTATTTTCCTCAGGATTTCTCAAATGTCTTTTCTAAAGCAGGAACCTTCACAAACCCATTGACATTTTTTCTTTAAGTGAAACCTATTGGAATATGATAGATTTCCTCCTGAGAAATTTTACTGGATTGTTCAAAACAAAATCATTTATCTTGAATTTTCCTTACTAGTTTACCAAAGATTTGAAACCTTGAGATCCACTTTTATGTTTTCTTTTAGATGAAAATGGGTAACAAATTCCAGAGATAACACTGCAGTGGTTTCTAAGCAAATCCCTAGGTCACATTCTCCTCTAAGTTAACAAATTACTTTTGGACTTAAATGTTTTGCTGCCTTGTAAAATGCCAAGATCTCCTCTTTAGCCACATAACATATGCTTCATGCACTGTTTTTAATATGACTTTAGCTCTGTAATTCACTTACAAGCAGGGATGGGTGTACCCTCCCAAAAATAGGAGATACAACTGTAAATGGATATAAGATAGAACTGTCCACAGAGTCCTAAATGCCTTTTAATTCTATTTTTTTTTAAACAAAGGTTTCCCTTTTCTTAAAATGAGAGGACTGGAAGGATACAATTCTAACCCGTAAATGTAATGGGTTACAATTGTATCCTTCCTTTCCTCTAATTTTAAGATGCACTCCACTCATGAGCCACTGGTCATGAACAACCCAGGAAAGGCAGGATACAATTGTAACCCATAAAGTTTTATCCTTCCTTTCCAGTAAGGCTGGCTCTACTATCCCAGGATCCGATCCCAGATGATCTAGCAGTGTAGACTCATGTAATCCGGTTTAAAGCAGATAATCTGGGATCAGCTCCTATGATATAGTGCAGTATAGACCCAGGCCCTGAAATATAAGCAGATGTGGTGTTGCTCCACCTTATTTGTAGTAAGTGGGAGCCCCTTTTAAATTAGTAAAGCACTATGTTAATACTAGCAGTCTTCATAATCTACTAAAGAAGGATTAAAATTGTTATAAAATAAAATCAAAATTGTCTTTTTAAATGTAATCATAACAAACAACATACTAAAAGTTGCAGTGTCCAATTTATTATAACTGAACTATACCTAGATTAATAAATTATGTTATGTTGTGACTGCAAAAAGATCAGGTTACCAATTATCACAACACACTCATGAAATACACCATCACTCCCTTTTGACATGTCATCTCTGTATAAGCATGAATTTATACAAAGGACTATAACAAGTTTTCAAAATTTGCCACTCTCCCATGCTATAAAGAAATAATGAGGCCTGGCAATTATTTCCTTAATTGGCAACCATGAATTCAACCTTCTATGGCTTAATTTTTTTAAAAATCCATAAAGCAAATCTTGATTCTTTCTTTTTTTTATAAGGGATACACTTTTACTATGTTACTCTATATGATGGGCCTAATGTATCTCTAGAATTTCATACCCACTGAGGTCTTGGAAATAAACCCCAGTGGATGCCAAATGTCAATTCTAATTTAAAGGAAAATGATAGAGGTGTGAGGAATGCTCTAAATCAAACCCCACATTGCAACTAAATGTTTCTATATAACTCAAGAAATGTTTTGATATATTTGCGGGCAAGGAGGTTTACAATGGCTTGTCTTAAAAGCCAGTTTCATCTTCGATACAACTTGTTGTCATCCTGTTGATTTTGTGCCTCAATGGGAAATGTCTGCACATTTACTAATTGGCTTTGCATAATTCCAGTCCTCAAAACCCCACAAATACAGAGGAAAAACAGACATACCTCAGAGTGGTCATCAAATGAAGACTTTTTAAAAAGTGAAGACTGGTGGCACTCATTATGTGGCACTCCAGATGCTGGACTACAACTCATGTATTTCCCATCATTAGACATCACAATGAGAGATGATGCGAGTTGGGATACAGGAGCAGTCAGAAAAATAGGGTCTGTGGATAGGATGTTTGCTGTTTAAATGTCCTTTGACCTTTCCCCCAAACTCAGAGCCACAAAGGTAGTTGGGTTGAAATTCTCATTATCACCAGATAATCAAAAGTGTCATTTAGTAAACTGAGAAAACACTAAAGACCACTGATCACTATGTAAAAAAATGAAAGTTGGCTCCTGTATTCACAGGTTCTTTGTCCTTTGAAGGCTGAAGTGGCCCTCCATTAAAATTAATTTGTCAGCCATGTTCTAAGTGGAAGGTTCAATACATGTGTATTGGCTCATGCAAGAGTTATCTGATACGGTTATTTTATTTCACATTAGCATATGATTAGTTCTCAAAAATCTGCTGAAACATGTTGAACTGCTCTTCTCTTTGGATGTATTTATACTGTGGAGTTAATGCAGACACACTTTAACCACTGTGATTAAATGCTATGAAATCGTATGAGTTGTAGTTTTACAATTCTTTAGTCATCTCTGCTAAAGTTTGCTGATCCCTCACTAAACAACAAATCCTTGGATGCCATATTATTGAGCAATGGTAGTTAAAGTGGGGTCAAACTGCATTAATGCTTCGGTGTAAATGCACCCCTGGTGGCAGAGAAACCTATCCCTATTCCTTCCATGTTACCTTTGCCTTTGGTACCAAATTTTCTATTGAAGAAATAATACCTAAAACAGGTTGTCTTTATGAATGAGATAAATAAATTTCCATACGTTAAATTTAAAAACACAAAGCACACAATAATCAAAAATGGCTCTGAATCTCATTACTGTTCTAGTGTGGTAATTTGATGTTGATTTCTAGGCAAGCCGTAAGTTTCCCAGCTGTATCACCATGGAGCCAGATACACATACAAATCAAGTGTTTTCTGACAATTTCATTGCTTGCCACATGCCCAGTTCTTGGGTGCAAGTTTGGCGGATAGTGTGCAATTTCAACAGGCTCATATCCATATATATTCACTAGAAAAGAATCAGATTAATATTTCTGTTCAACTTGCCCAGCACAACTATAGTGAAGGTAAAATACTGGAGATGCTATGGATATAATATGCACAGCATATTCATTTTTTTTTTTTTTTGCACAGTATCTTGAAATTTAAATTTTCTGGTGGCATACTAGAGAATTATAGTCACTGCTTACATAACAGATGGGCCTGTTATTTATCCACAGAGAATAGTGACCCAAAATATGGCAAGGGAGATACATATTGAACGTCAAACTGCTTGTTTTACATTTTGGTCCCATAATAGACAACCCTTCTTATTGATTTGGAAAAGCAGTGGTCATCACCACAAAGTGTAAATCAAACATTAATTTCTCAACAAATCTAGCAGGCACTTTTAAAAGATAAAGATCTATAGAGTGGTGCCCTAATGCCCACATTATGCCATTCCCAATTCCACACATAGCAACAGACACTGTATCTTGAGACTACATTAATCTCACATAGCATAACACTGAAATAGGAAATGTGTAGCATGGGTATGTATATACATTAGTGATGTGTGTCCAGGGAGCAGTAAGGATTAGCATAACTTAGAGTGATGAGTGTGCTCTAACTTGCTGTGTTATAGGGGCGGGGGGCTTAGGCATTTATGGTTATGCAAATAGTTGACGGTCATTTTGAAAAACATCCCTTTTGGAATATTGTAATGTTTTGTATGTAGGACTGCCCTTGACAAATATTTAGAAATGTCAACAACCATAAAATACATTAGATGGATTACTAACTATGGTCATATAGGTCTATTACAATATATATTTGTCAATTACAATGACTTCTAGTCTATTCTCATACATAATTCAAAGCACTGATTCTTGCAATGAACAGCACAGAGCCCAAGCACCCAAAGCATCACCTTCTACTGAAATAACCTTCCAAAACATTGAGATAACCTTCAGAATATCTTCTCTGGGATCCCACCCACATGTGAAGAAAGGAGGTGATATGGTGACAGGGAATAGGGAATGGGCTCTTGTCTGCAGTGGTACCCAACATCTGTGTACTTCTAGCATTAGGGTTTGTGTGTATTTGTATCAGGATCGACTTGAGAAACTACAAGTTGATTCTGGTGTGAGAGAATTGGCTGTCTGCAAGGATGTTGCCCAGGGGATGCCTGGATGTTTTTATGTTTTACCACCTTTGTGAGAGGCTTTCCTCATGTCCCCACATGGAGAGCTGGAGCTCACAGGAAGCTCATTGGTGCTCTCCCCAGATTCGAACTTTTGGCCTCTCAGTCTTCAGTCCTGCCAACATAAAGGTTTAACCCATTGTGGCACTGGGGGCTACTTAGTATTAGGTGAATATCTTTCTTTTAATTTTATAATGCTGGACTAGATCTGAAAATAACTGGGTTCAGTTCCTCACTCAGCCATGGAGATCACTGGAAGACTTTTGGGCATTCACTATACTCAATGCCATTCTGAGGGATTGGAAAATCCTGAATCCTGCTCTCAGGTCTTTACAACGGTATAAATTAATAATGAACTAAATATTTGCTCATATTTCTAAATAAACTCTCCCAGGGGTATTTTAATTTGGAACTGAATTTATTTTTGTTATAGAGCCAATACTATTACTTTTGCCATTGTGTTTTGTTTTGAAGTACATTATTTTGGCCCAGCCCTAACAGATAACATACTCCAACTTTCATGATGGTATCTCAGCTTCAATTGTCAGATGATAATATATATTACCTCTTTTCTCACATTTTGAGAATAAAACGATATAGGAGTAGAGCTGAATCACAGACTTAAATGTGTGCACCAACTTCTATTATGGCATCTTTGTGACACATATGTGGTAAAAATTTCAGTGTACCGAGAGAAGACAGACATTTCCAGACTAAAGGAGGACTATATGGGAAAGACACTGATAAGACAGGCAACACTATAATTATTTATTTTTCATCACACTATTTCTATTGCTTTCATTTTTCAGAAATCATCTTCCCTCACTCTTATCTCACTTTTTTCAATCACATGCTGACAGATCAACAGAAAAAAACTCTTCCAGAGAGACTGGCCTTTCTAAATGGCACTGGTTTCATTGAAAGCTATGGCCATCAGGCTGCACATAACAAAAAAATACCTGTTTGGAATGCTATCTAGTTTAAGCAGCCCCTTCGGAATAGTTAACACCCTCACTGCTGTCAGAAACACAGTTGCTTTTGAAGACATTTCAGAATCATCCATCTGGTTCATAATATTGTGGATACTATTTAGTAATGCACCAAGCATTTACGTTGTAATAATAATAACAATACCCTCCAGAAAAGCAGCCAGATCTGCATACTGCCTCTTCAACAGGGGCAACCCCATCAATATATCCCAGCTGATAATCAGGATACTACTCTTTGCAATGTGCCATTGCTTCATTCTTACAATGATCACTGTCTTGGATTCTGCAGCCCTACTAAACATCTTGCTATTACTTCTTTTATTTTAAAAGATGAATATAATGCTATCTTGAACTATGGATATAATGACATTCTGAATGCCCTGGGTCCCATTAATGTTCACTTATCAATTTTGTCTTATAGTCATTGTTCTTAAAAGGAACTTTTCAAATTCCAATTCTAGGCTGCTGTTCTGTGAAGCATTTGATTATTTGGTGATAGGAGCCCCAGGTGGCACAGTGGTTAAACCCCTGTGCCAGCAGGGCTGAAGACCGAGAGGTCGCAGGTTCGAATACAGGGAGAGCATGGATGAGCTCCCTCTATCAGCTCCAGCTCCTCATGCGGGGACACGAGAGACGCCTCCCACAAGGATGGTGAGACATCAAAACATCCGGGCATCCCCTGGGCAACGTCCTTGCAGACGGCCAATTCTCTCACACCAGAAGCGACTTGCAATTTCTCAAGTCGCTTGATACGACAAAAAAAATGATGATAACTGTCTTCACTCAGATTTAAAAACAAGGAATATACTTTGTTTTTGATGTCTGCTCAAACTGTTCAAAAATATATTATCAACAGTCCTAAGTGAAGTATGACTGCTTCAACTTGAGACAATGCAAGCAGGTATACAAATAAACGCAAGACTTCTGCCTTACCATATATATAAAACCCAATTATCTCTTTAACTCGCATCCATCAAAATAGGCTGAAATCTTTAGAATGGAAATTCTAGCAGCTTCAACCAAATAAATTCTACTTTTCCAAAAATGTCAACCACCTTCTTCAAAAGGCCAAATAAGGAAAGAACAAATGAGAACTGGACCTGTCCAGATAGGGAAGATCCACAGGGAAAAACCAAGCTTATATAATTCTACCTTTGAATCCAAATAAAAAAGCCGTCCCAGTTCAATCTATAACCTAGCACATTTTGTTAGATAAAAGCAGTCATGTTATTCCACCAACATGGCACATCTGCCCCAGAGGTTCTGGGATGATCTTTACTGCCATCCTCCATACCACCGCAGAGGAGGGAGTTCTAACCATTTGGTGATACTGAACTCAATTCGGTGCTGCTGAACAGTCACCCTTACCATCCTGCTCCTGTCATTATAGCAGCAGTAACTGTAAATGAAATGGCCAGTAGTCATAGCTCATCACCTCAAGTGATGTCGGCCAGGGTGCTAGAATAATGTGGGAGAGGAGAGGGAAGAAAGAGAAACTGTCCCCTTCCTTCACCCCTCCCTTTTCCAGATGCCCTTGCATCCTGGCTGGCATCATCTTCAGGTGATGAGCAACAACCATCAGTCATTTCATGCTGGGTTCTCACTGCTGTGATGAGAAAAAAAGGGATGGCAAGTGTCATCCCCTGTCCCCAGGCCACCTAAGTCGAGAAAATATGGAATGGCCATGTAAACACAATTGTGATCAGTTCTGTATTGGAACTCCCTCAGATGTTTACATGTACCCAGAGACCAGATTTGCTCTTGAATTTCTGAGAAATTCTGGAGAAACTAGTGACTTTTGTCATTACCGTTCAGGACCATATAATGCAGCCTTGGCCTGTGTTAACCCAAATCAGCTTCATGCATCATGGAGCTGATTTACCACAACCGCCACCCCTTTGGGTTTAAATGTCCATGTAGATGTGCCCTATGCCTTCAGAAAACTCTATGAACACAGAAGTTCTACCAGAGAGGAGCTGAAAGTTCAAAACAAAGCCCATTCCTTTTGAAAGCATACTCATTCCCACTGTTTTCTGATTTTGCAATTTTGTATTTTTAAAGTTTCAAATTCCTTATTCATATGCCATAATGAGATTGCATGAATGAAATGTATTGATCAAATCAGCAGACTGCACAATGAAACCTATATAAATAAAAAATGTCACACATACAAAAACACTCAGCTAGCACAATAAAATCCATGAATATATAATGAATCTCCCCACAATAAAAGCAAGATTATTTTAATCAGATGAACCCTTAAAGCATATAATAATTGCTTTCAGATGAATTAAGGTTGCAATTTTTATTAACATACTCTTTTGTGTTAGAAAGAAATAGTCACATTATTCAGATGGTCTTCCTAAATGTAAAATACTTGATAATAATGATCTCAGTACAATAATCTCAATAGAATAGAAAACATAACTTGATGTTTAAATATCTTTTGAACACTGCAAAGACAATCTTTGAGAGCAGTGCTACTCAGTGGTGGTTTGAAGACTATCAGTCCATTAGGCAATGACTGCCATTCCAGGCAAATTCTATTGAAAATCATATAAATGATATATATGTATGTATTTATGTATGTATGAATGAATGAATGAATGAATGAATGAATGAATGAATGTTCCAGGATGGCTTCTACATGTAGGATCTGGACCAAACATGGTACACATATCTATCATGTTCCAACTTAAAACATTGGTGGGGTGGGGGAACGACTGATAGAGGATGATGCGACTCCCAACCACAATAAATCTGTAAAATAGTGGCAAGGAAGGGGGATGATGGATGATTATGGGAGTTGCATCTGGAGATATTGTCTTTCCTACTGATTATGGATCTAGATCAGTGGTTCTCAACCTGTGGGTCCCCAAGTGTTTTGACCTACAACTCTCAAAAATCCCAGTCACTTTACCAGCTTTTAGGATTTCTGGGAGTTGAAGGCCAAAACATCTGGGGACCCACATGTTGAGAACCACTGGTCTAGATCAAACTTGGTATACATAGTCTTTATGATCCAACTTAAAATACTGGTGTGGGTTTGGAGGGACTGACAGTGGATGATGGCACTTGGAATCTAGCCACATCCAGAGAACTGCATTATTCTGGCCCATGACCAAAGATACAGCTCTCCTCCTAATCAATCATGTTTCTTTGAGTGTTCTGAGAAATTCTCACATACACAATTACTACCACATGTGCGATTTCACAGACACCATGAAGAAGGAATGGTTGCTTACCTGTAACTGTGTTTCTTCGAGTGGTGATCTGTGAAATTAGCACATGTGTTAGTAATTGTGCATGTGCCATTTCACAGACACCACAAAGAAGAAATACCATTACAAAATGCATACCCAGGCAATGTCAAGTACATAAACTAGTAAACTAATAAAGCACAAATATGGCATCAGCCCCCAGCATGTTGTTTAAAAAAATGCCAGCCTGGCTCATTGGAGAACTTGTTCAAAGGCAGAGCCCCTATATCCATGATTTCCATGTGGATTGATGAAATTGTAGAACCCTGTTATTTTTAATGAAAGGAACATCAGAGGTACCAAGAAGGGGGGGGAGCTTATGCAGGAGATCCTAACTAAGTAAGATAAACTATGGATAAGTGAAATTGTATCAGCTCCTGAACCTCTAAATCTCCCAATCAGAAGAGCTGAACACATTAAAATGCACAAGAAACTGCACTCCTGTAATTTGGAGTATGTCTATTTTGTAACATTAGAGTGGCCTGTTTCCCAGGATCAAAACACAGCATGCAATGACCAGAGGTGCTTTTGCACCATTGAAATTAATGTCCCAAGTCACTACACCCATTCATGAAGATGCTTAATCTAGTCAAGACCTGGCTTGATTACATGATGTTTGGGTTATTGTAGTATGTACTACAATTAACACTCTTCTTGCAGCTCTTTCTATCAGTTGAGCTTACAAGGATCATAAAACACCCCTGTTCTTTGTTTCCAATCACAAATCAAAAGGCTGGTTATGACTTACACATCTTAGGACCAAACCTTCTGTCTTACGGTTTCTCCCCTATGGGCTTGCAGATCCTGAGATGTGTAGGACAGGCCCATCTATTAGTCCAACAACCTTCAAAGGTAGGACTGGTAAAATTGGGGTTTTTAGAATTGCAGTATTTTTAAAAGCACGTAAGAGGATGTTGTATTTTTCAAATTACCTGTTTAAATTTGTTTAAAAAAAATTTATCCTTGAAATTGTTTTAATGTATGTCTATGTGAATGCACACACATTCAAGTTGCCTGTCAACAAAGAGTGACCCCATTGATTTAATAGGGTTTCCTTAGGCAAGGAATCCTCAGAGATGGTTTGCTAGATCCTTTCTCTGTAACACAGCACCTGGTATTCCTTGGCAGACTTCCATCCAAGAACTAAACAGGGCTGACCCTACTTAGCTTTCAAGATCAGACAGGATCAAACGCCTTTAGAGCATTTAGGCCTTTGTTTTAATGTTTACAGATTAATTCTAATGTAGACTTTTAATATTTTTAAATATATTGTAATTATTTCAATTTGTAAGCTTTCTTGATTCATCATTACAACCACCATAGGACCTGCCATGTGATACATACAAAGATATCAAACCAAAAACCAATTAACACATCCCTCACTCAATTTCAAACAGATACAGCTCTTCATTAAAGCCTTTGGCTACCATAATAAATGTATTGGTTGATTGACCAATTGAAAACCAATACAGAGGGAACACAGTTGTCCTGAAGTGCTCAAATATGAAATAATCAGGAGAATGAATTCATGGCAGGAGGGAAGGAGGTAGGGATAAAATAAATCCTTAGGATTCATTGACAAGCCTATTTGGCACTGTTTCTATTATATGCATAGAAATCTTTTAATCTGCAGTATAGTGCTTCTGGAATATTAGACTATTACAAACATTTATAACACATACAGTCACAAATCAACAGAGAAAATATAACTGTTTCTTCTTTTGATGGGGATGGGAGCTGGTCTTGAAGCTTCTTGCTTGAGTGTCTGGGTATACTAGTAAAGAAGAAACCCATCATTTTTGTTGGAGAATGACTTAAGAATGGGAAGCATATTAATGCAAACAACATTTGGGGAAATACTTTATATAGAATGTGTCAGAACAAATTGACTAGAGATACTGTGAAGGCCTAGCCAGATCAAACATGCCACATAACAAGGACCTCCCACCTTACAGTTCATGAAGAACAGAATGTCTTCTGCATCTACTATTGTGAATGGGATAAAACCTACTTTTATGGAGAAGCAACAAGCAAGCACACAACAAACCAGTACAATGTGGACAGCTGAAATTAAAAATGATTCATCTATTGGTACAAATTAATCTGAAATAATTCCCAAGATCTCACATAAAATATTCACAATGAAGAGAAGGCATCTAGACATAAAGTATATTCAAATTAACAAAAAAAAAAACAGTTGTACACTCTTTTTTCCCTGAAAGAAGAAGCACCCAAATGCTATAGGATGAATCCAGTCTACAATTCCCTATTTCTAAAAGAGACAGATGCACACAAAAAATCACATTGGAGTGGCTCTTACAACTGTATTTCAATCTAACTAATTGGCCACAATTGTAATGGACCCACGTCTCGCAACTGTTTAAGGTCAAATTCATGTAGGTGGTAAAGCCAGCACAACCAAGAGCAACAACAAAGAAAAAACAGGAAGATGGGAGGGCCAAAACAATTCAATTCAAGGATTTCTTGCAACAGTATGTTTAACAATGGCATGTGACAGCACTAAAAGGAATTTGTGGCATGATTGAATAAAAGCAGTGAAGCCTATGGGTCTTGTCAAAATAAATAAATGAATGAAAAGTGGCCACCTCTATTATAGACAAGTGTTAGGTAAAGACTAGCATTATCAACTGACTTGGGAAGCTTTACATGTGGGTTGTTGTAGGTTTTTCCGGGCTATATGGTCATGTTCTAGAGCCATTTTCTCCTGACGTTTCGCCTGCATCTATGGCAAGCATCCTCAGAGGTAGTGAGGTCTGTTGGAAGTAGGAAAATGGGTTTATATATCTGTGGAATGACCAGGGTGCAACAAAGGATTTTTGTCTGCTACAACTAGGTGTGAATGTTTCGACTGACCACTTTACATGTACTTCCTAGTTCACCAAAAGACTGAAAGCCTACTGATAGATCCTTAACAAAACAGGATGGGAGATTCCATAGGTCCTTGAACCTTCCAGAGCAGTCACTTTCTGTACAGAACTGAAATGACTCATACATTATTACATTCCCCCTCTCATATCACTGTCACTTTTAATGAATTTAGAACTGCAACCTTTAGTATATTTCTATGACAAGTATGTCACAATTCACTATATATTGCAAGAAATAGTAATGAACTTCCGTCCATGGTTAACTTCAGATATTCTATATGCAAAGCAATTAGTTAACTTCACAGCATCTGCTGCATCCTGAAGATGTCAATGTCTCTCTTCATTTCTGCCCAATATGGCACTTGCTTGTCTAACACTGCATACTATTTATTTACTCATCTTGCCTTTGGGCAACATCATACCTTCTGTTTTTGTCCTCCTACAGCCATCATTAATAATGAACGTGTCACCTCATCAGTGTGCCCACTAGTTTGCATTTCTATGGCTGCACATACAGTCTGCATTTAAAGGCCTGCTTCATGCATCAGAAGAAGTAGACTTTGTTCTCGCAGCTGAGTAAAATTCCACATTATCTGTTTTGAACTGGAATATATGGCTGTGTAGACTTAAATAACCCAGTTTAAAGAAGATATGTGGGATTTTCTTCCTTATATTCTGGGATATAGGGTTATGTGGAAGGGCTACTAGTCTCCAAGAGATTACAAGCTCACTTGGAATATTGCATATTACTGTGAGCCATTTGTTATACTGGATTGCAGGAAGATATATTTATCCATTCACCAAATATAAAATAAGAAGAGCGTAAGAAGCACTTACAGGGGGTTGAACTAGATGGCCCATGTGGTCTCTTCCAACTCTATTGTTCTATGAATCTAGCTACTTTCACAACCCATCTGGAGTCCTAAAAATCCCATAACTTAACTAGCACAGAGACTTATTTGTCCTAAATCTGGCACTGTTCCCATGCAATCTTTTGTGTAATTTCTATGCATATTGAAATATCAGTATAATTTGAGCAGTATAACTGAAGCCAAACCAATGATGTCCAAAAATGTAGAGGATGGAAACATCCCATATTTCAACACAGGAGTGGACAACATGATGATCTTCAGAAACTCAGTCCCTGCCATCTTGAACAATGGTAAGAGATTAAAGAAGCTATAGCCCAGCCCTTTTTACTGGAAAACACACAAGTTGGCTACCCTTGGATTAACGCTACATGTCACCTTGAAAAGATATGCCACAGACATACCCAAATGAACACCCATGCTTCATAATTTCTGATGGTACAAGATGACACATTTATTATACAGCCAAATCCCCAGTGAGGGCTGCTTAATAAACATCACATTAATTCCTTTTCTATTTAAGTTATCCTTCAGGGAACTGTCCTAATAAATGGGTCCAATTCAATTTAAATGTAATAGTATATTTTAAGCTTGGTGAGGAGGACTTTTTTTTTTGGAGTTTCATTTTCTCAGAGGGAATATATGACAAAAGTGAGCAAGGTCAAAAACAAAAGGGTGCATTCTCTTTCCTATCCAGTTTCTTGTCAGGTACATGAAATCAGGCAAAGGACTTCAGGAGGTCTACCAAGCCCTTCATGGATCTAACAGCAGTGTTAGAGGAGATTTTGATGAGGGAAACAATTGAGGAAAGGGGGTTTCACTACCCTTCCAATCCTAGATGCAGCACTGTTAGTGTTTTGCTTTTAGAAAATCAAAGAGGGATCTTTGTATTCTGTTTGTGTTTATTTTCAAGTTTAAACTTGAAACAGTTTTATATTTGGCTGGACTTTGCTGGGTGTATGTCTTGTCTACTGAAGTGGTGAACTGTCAATTCATGTTTCTAAATAAAAAATAAATACTTGACCTTTACCATATTTTCTTTTATTCTTGACTCTTTGAAGTAGTCTATACTTCTTAAGGCTCTTATTATTTCTATGTGACTTTGCCTTTTGGAGGACACTGAAAAACAATGACTTGTGAGACTGAGTGTATACATGACAAGGAGAGATATAGTGACAATTAAATTCTGTAATATAATATCTCAAAGGTAAAAGACAATCTTAGATCTCTCATGGTGTGATTAAACAAATCTGAAATTGATATGTGACGCACTCAGGTGGATTTCCCCTACTGAGATTTTAAGAATTCAGCATACATTAAGTAAAATGAGAATATGTAAGACTCGGGGAACCATAGCTACTGAGAAATAGAACAGCTTTGGAATTTCATTATGCTAGTGTATTCTCAAAAGAAATCTATTTGAGCAGAAATTCTTGTGCTTGATTTCATATTTCTGCAATTATGAGTTTTTATGTTTTCTTCTATGTAATATCATTACAATAATATTTTGTTTCTTTTCTACAGTCTAAATGGACAAAAGGGAAGTAACATATTCTTTCCTATATGATATTGATTACCCTGTGAACTGTCTCTTATTGTTAATGGATGGCAATGGCTAAAGGAAATGAATATGAACAAGAAAACGTGTTGCTTAAATCCTATCTCATCCATGGCCTCTATAAGCCAGTGTCTCAGTTCCAGTTCCCATATCATATGCTGAAATCTACTGAGAAGTACTGTAAGGGCACATGTACACTAACCATTTAATGTGGCTCCAAGCCAACTTGAAACTGCAGCAGCTACAAAATGTACACTGGGTGAAACTGGCTCTGTAGAATGCCAAGCACACTTTGTAGAATTTGGAATGAGAGAGTTGCTGAAAAATGTCTCAAGAGTATGCCTGGCTAGCAGGAGGCTAACAGACCCCCTGGGAAGGGTAACTTATTACCTCCACTTCTGTCATTTCCCCTTTTTTTCACCTTCTGTGCCTCTGGGGTGCTGGGGTACATCTCTTTCATAAATTGGGGGAGGGGAAAGAGAGAGAGGTTTGAGGCCAGGTTGTGTGTTAATTGTAACCACTGCTCAATCTAATTGGCCACACAACAAAACTGGTTCCTCCGAGGCTGGTTCCAAGTTGCTTTATAGTGTCAGTGTAGATATGATATACGTCTATTGATTACTCTGATAATATAGAGCAGGGGTCCCCAAAGTAAGGCCTGCAGGCTGGCTGCGGCCCTCCAAGGTGATTTCCCCAGCCCCTCACACTAAAATTTAGACTGAGGGTTGCCTTAATCTGAAACGACTTGAAGGCACACAACAACAACAATCTTAATTAACTTGACTATCTCTTCAGTCAAAAGCAGGCCCACAAGTCCCATTTAAATTCTGGTAGGTTTATGTTGGTTAAAACATTTCTTAGTTTTAAATATTGCATCATGTTTTAGCACTACAAATATGATATGTGCAGTGTGCAAATGAATTTGTTCATATATTTTTCAAATTATTGTGCCCCCCCCCCCTCCACTCACTGTCTAGAGCAGGGGTCCACAAACTTTTTAAACAGAGGGCCAGGTCACAGTCCCTCTAACTGTTGGAGGGTCGGATTATGATTTGAAAAAAAAAAGAATGAATTCCTATGCACACTGCACATATCTTATAAACTATACAATAATTAAAATGAAGAACAACGTTAACAAATATAAATGTATTAGTATTTCAATGGGAAGTGTGAGCCTGCTTTTGGCTGATGAAATAGGATTGTTGTTGTTGTGTGCTTTCAAGTCGTTTCAGACTTAGGTTGATCCTGAGCGAGGGCCGGGTAAATGACCTTGGAGGGCCGTATCGGGGCCCTGGGCTTTAGTTTGAGGACCCCTGGTCTAGAGGACTGGGAATTTGCCCTCTGCTTAAAGAGTTTGAGAATCCCCGATATAGAGTAACTACTTAACACACACAGTAAGATGAAAACTAGGACACATCTGCCCGAGCAACATCAGAGTGTGGTCAAGATGGCAAGTTATATATGTGGAAGAACACACAAACTATGAGACAATAAAGAAATTTGAACTTCTGTAGTTTCAACTTAGTTTTCAGCAACTGAAGTAAGCTGAGAAGAAAGAGGAAAAGTGGGAACAGAATATAGAAACTGGGGCATTTTTAAAGCAAAGTAGGACATTGGAGAATTAGTTGGGAATATCCCTGCAAATTGAGACAGTTGCCAATACATGCATATTTCATGTCCATGAGCAGAACTGGCAACAGTTAACTTCAATCTATAGAAAAGTTGGGCAGATCAACAAACTTGACATTTTCATCTCTATGGGGTGAACTAAAAATTAGATTATCACCAGTATTTACAATAGCCAGAATTTACAGAACACAAAGCATCAATACATATGGTGTTTTACAGAATAACGTATTAAAAAGTTGATCCCCGCCTTGCAAAGTATTTGCAATCTCTGTTGACCTGGGGAAGGGGGTGATCCAAAAAGATTAATTCAAATTTAACAACACATCAATGTTGTGCCCCCTTTTTTCTCTCATATGATCATTTTACATACTTCATTTCCACATGGAAATAGTATTAAGTCAAAAAGTAGACCATAGACACATTTGCAATTATGCTCATGGCTACAGTAGAAATAATTGCAAATCTATTTTTATATTTTTCATTTAGATATGCTTGTCTTTAGTTTGGTATATAACATATGCTAATGTTGAAGAAATGGGACTTTTCAGGTGGAAGGAAAAGGGAGATGCCATGTTAGATGAGTCTCTCATATATAAATAGGCAGCTAGCTAATTATAACCTTTCAACTTGCTCAAAGTAAAATAATGTTTTGCCTACTATAATAGTGAGGAACAATATCTGCAAACTGCTGTATTCCAAAGTAAACATGCTAAGAGTTAACAGCCCACTCCATCTATGAAGCACACAGAAAGAATATATAAAGGAAAAACATGTGAAACAAAATTAAGATTAATCAGGAAGAGGCAGGGCAACAGAGAACCAATGTGACTAATATCTTCACATTATGTTCAAGGGTAGCTTACTTACGAAAACCAAACATTTACAAAATCCTGAGTGCTCCTAGATATTGATCAATGTTGCAATCTGTTGCTCCAGAAGAAACATAATGTAACACAATTCTTTGCCAGAGCTTAGAAAATTCAATGTTTTTACAACTCCCCAAATTCCCAGCCGAGGTCTGTTTTTAATGCTATAATGTAAATGGTCTGATGTTGTCAAAGGTGCAGGCAATATCCTTGTGATTGACAGATTTTGGGTGTAGGGCTGAGGGGGTCCATAATCCCTGCAGAAATGCTGTCAGTTAAAAATGCATGGAGTAGAACCACATGAAGAGAGAGGAACAATGAGAGAGAGCTGGTTCAAGCAAAACCTACTCTTATGTGCACTCTTTTTAACAGTGCTGAAAAATTTCAGTAGTATTTTAGATTAAGAAAAGGGACATGGGCAGCTTGGGACAATGTGCCAAGTTATACCCGACCTGAGTTGATAGGGATAAGGTGTGTATTCTGGTCATGGCCAAGCTCATTTGCACAGACATGAATGCTTGCTTCTGAGATGCTTTAGATCTTATTAAACACAATCTAAAAGTTATGTATCAAGACAACACACAGCTTAGCTGTGTTGCCTGCAGTGCACGTGGCCAGAGCTTCATTGAAATTCAGCATTTATGGTATATGTGATGTGCTAGCATACTATCATTGTGCTCGGCCATGAGATGACAGCTGCAGGTAACAGGAAATGGACGGGTTCTTCTTGCCCATGCACATTAACTTCTGAAACAGGCCTAAAAGGCAGATGTCTACGCTATGGGGCAGTTAACATGTTTTAATATTCCTATTGTACAGTGAACATCAACCAGACTTGACACATTAATGTCTATGTGTAACTCTTAGGCTTAGGTATGTGCCTTGCCAGTATCAATGAGCTGGAAATTTTAATATGAGAAGGCTTTATCCCCTCCATTTCCCACAACCTGCTTTGAAAAGTAAAATTCTGGCTGGGGATATATTCTTTTGCCATGTCCACACACTTGTAATAAAGGGTGCTGCTTAACATTTAACACTTCTTTTAGGACTTCATGCCACAGCTTCAGCCTCCATTTACACCTGCTTAAGAAAGAGAGCCCCATGGGAGCCCCATGGAGACATGATGTAAGTGCACTTCCAGTGGGAATTCATGGGGCTACATTTCTGCAGCATATGGAAATGGAGCTCAAAGTCCATCTTCCGAAGTCAGGTATCTCCCAACTCCAAACAGGTTCCAGATGGGAGAAAGTGGGGAAAAGATGGGGGAAAGACAGGTAAGGATGTGGCCATCCCTCAAGAAAGGGAAAGACAGGTAAAAGCGGGAGGGGATGGATTAAGGCAGTTCCCCTATGCTTTTCTCCACTTTCCTCTTGCTTTCTTTGTTGAAGTCTTTAGAGTACCTGCAAGGATTATGTGCTGGTTCTCCCAAAATATTGCAGCACTATAATTAAAGAATTCTAATTGCACTATGTAACATAATTTTTGTTCCTGGGTTATAAATGTCATTTCCTAATTAGTTCTATCATTAAAAACAAAGGGAAAAGTTTATTAAATTGCAAAGACTTTGTTTTTGTGGGACATCCTGCAGCACATTTTGCTATAGGTTTTCGATTAATAATCTAATTTAGTCTCACCAATTCAGAGAATATCCTTCCTGGGCACACAAAAGATTGGGTGACTTGGAAAGTACTGGAAAGACTGTGCTCTGGCATCACAAGATGCAGAGCTAACCTTAAGAAATCGAGCTCCAAAGTGGAGACCACAACATGCGAGTGTGGAGAAGAGCAAACCACAGACCACTTACTACAATGCAGTCTAAGCCCTGCCACATGCACAATGGAGAACCTTCTTACAGCCACATCAGAGGCACTTAAAGTGGACAACTTCTAGTCAAAGGAAATGTTGTATAATGCCAAGTTTTTAAAACTTTGTTTGTAGTTTTTCTATACATTATAACTGTATTCGCAATTTGCTTCTGACATGATAAATAAAAAATAAAACCAATTCAACATTGTTTGTGACAGCCGCAAAAATGAAGTTTCTAGAGTATAACAACTACTTTTAAAGTAAGTACTGCACAATTAAACAGGAATAACGCATTCAAAGCAAGAACCGTTTAAAAAAATATTATATAGTGTTATTGTATAAAAACAGTAACACAGAGATTAACATCTACCCTAGATTAATTTTAACACTACTTTCAGGTATCTCTCATGCAAATATAATTTAATTTAAAATCTTATCACTTTAACAATCTGTTTAAAATTATCTTTCACATTCAGTTCTATTCATAGTACAATTTCAAAAAAATTGATAATGTTTCTGTTAATTAGATATAACATGTGCCTTGTAGCCCTTTATCTACAACTATTCTAGAAGTGTGGAGATTATATAACCCACCAGTCTGATTATAATGGTAAAATTTAAAATAAACCATCACATTACAATAGTGGAATGGAATTTTAAAGCCATTGTGACAGTCAGTATTTATGATTTGTTTGTGTACGGAGTGAAATTGATGTATTTTATTTGCTAAGGTGGCTGCTTAAGTCTTATAAGGGACTATAAATTCAAGATTATTTATGGCATGTTATTTCAGCTGGACACTATAAATTTAAATCACTGGGATTGCATCTTTTCTATTCTATCACACACAACTGATTTTTTTAATCTCTCTTATGTCTCTCAATAGTTATTTTAAGGTAATGTATTAGCATCCAGGGATTTCTGAAAGAGGAAGCCAAGTTGGCATAACACAAGTAGCTCTATGCCAATGCTGCAGTTTAACAAAGAGGCATTTTAAGTGATAGATGTGATTTATGCAGCAGGAATGGGGTGGACATTTCAGTCCATGGGGCCCTTTTTGAGACTGCCCTGTCAAACCTACTTGCCTCAAGTGGCTTAATCATGTAGCTTATTGCCAGCATTGCTACCTGTGTTGATGGCTATGTGAAACTTCGCACACAAATATTTATCCAAATTTCAAATATTTTCAGTCTCTTGAGGGCAAATACAGTAGCACATTGAAGACTAGCTCTTATTTACTATAGCATAAACCCATACTTGAGCAGGTTCATTCAAAATACTGATTGATTTCCATTTCAGAAAACTAAATCTGGTTTTTTTGACAGTTATCAATTGTGTTACCACATGACTCTTTTTTGAACAACAGAACAACACAGAATGAGATCTTTTACAAATTGGTCTCTATTGAAGTTAGTCGATTTAGCCACATGGAGCAGAAATCTATTACTTACTTGAAAAAATACATATGTACTATCATACAACAAATTTAAATTGTGTAAAAATACAGAATGTGTACCACCAACATATGTCACTTCTCCTTAAGGGACACATAATGTTAGTTGGAAACAATCATACCCATGTATTTTGGAAAGTAGTGATAGTATATGCACAGTCACTTCTTGATTGCATGCATTTCATACTCAGATTTCTCCACCTAAGTACAAATCACATTAAAAGAAAGGAAGGTTTAAAATAAATCAATATCTTTTAATTTCCAGTTGGTCATAATTTATCATGATGCAAGATACCACTTTAGTCAATGATGCTTCAATAACTCCCCACTTAATCACAATAACACATTCTGTGTGGAGAATGCCCTTGAACACGATTTAGGAGCTGCAGCTAAAGGACAGTTCTGGAATGTCACTTTTAAAAGAAGAGGTATTGGAGACAGCACCATATTTTCCCATTCAGTTTGCTACACGGAGTGCCAACAAAATTTTAGACGTAACAAAGTGCTGCATTCTCTCATTTTTGTCCCCCTCCCCAAATTCACACAGACACACCTTATATATCCCTGTTTTTTTTTATGCAATAAGGTAAATATTTCCCAGTGGTCGAATGTGTGTTGTCAAAGCAAGACTGCTTCTTTCTTGGCAACCAATGACTTATCCAGTACACCTCTCAAGTCTACCACCTGTTATTTTTAACCAGTTTTTTTTTATCTCAGTACATTATTCCATCTTGTTTGAGAGCCTCCATCCAAAACTCCATTTCTGGTACCAAAGTAGTTCCCGACTGGTAATTTTCAAGACTACAAACCAGTGGCACTCACTTCCATCATCATGAAGTTCCATGAAAAACTGGTCTGTAGGCATTTTATTTATTGCCTTCCACATATATTGGACAAACATCAGTATGCATATAGAGGCAACAGATTGACAGGGGACACCATAGCCAACTGCTCCACACCACTCTGACCCACCTGGAACGAAGGAGGAACTATGTGAGGATGCTTTTTGCAAACTTTAGTTCTGCCTTTAACACAATCCTCCCACATAGAATGGTGTCTAAACTTATGGGTCTTGGATTGTCATATCGAATCTGTTCCTGGATTATGAACTTCTTGTCTGGATATTCCAAGGGGGTTAGGTTTGGTAATCATAATTCGTCAGCTATCACTCTCAACACTGGGATGCCACAGAGCTGTGTGCTGAGTCCTCTGTTTTACACTTTGTACACATATGATTGCATCCCCATCCACCACAGCAATATCATTTCCAAGTTGGAAATGACACAACTGTAGTGGGGCTTATCTTTGAAGGGGATGAGTCTGCCTATTAGGATGAGGTGGATCAGCTGCTCTCATGATTTAGGGACAATAATCTGGTTCTTAACATCAATAAGACCAAGGAGATTATAGTGGACAACAGAAAGAACAGACCAGAAATTTAGCCCTTGCTCATAAATGGAGACCAAGTGAAGTGGGTGGCCAGTTTTAAGTTTCTGGGTGTCATTGTTAAAGAGGATCTCACCTGGGGCACCCACATAGCAGTGTTAGTTAAGAGGGCTCAACAAAGACTATACTACCTGCAACTCCTAAACAACTGAATGAAAACCTGTTAGTGACTTTCTACCACTGTGCTATAGAGAGTGCCTTCACCTACTGCATCTGTGCATCTGTGCATCTGCGTAGTGACAGATAAGAAGGCTAAAAGCCATTGCTAGACCTGCCCTCAATAAATCTGGCTGGTACTGCTTCAAAGCCCCATCTATTCCATAATTTAGAACATTTCGTGGCAGCAAATTCATTGGCAATTCCAGATAAGGTATGATCAAGTATATTAAACAAAGGGGAGGAAAAAAGGTAAACTATACCAATCACTTCTTAAACAGGTTTTTCTGCTGAACTAGAGCTCAGACAATATACAGGAAATTACCCATGGAAGTAGATGAGCAATAGAAAGAGTCTGTGACAAGTTGCTTCTAAGCAATCTAACAAGGTAAGTTTTGTTTTGGTTTCTTTTCTTGCAAGCCAACAACAACAACAACAACACTTTGTTAAGGTCCATGACCAGCACAAAGTGGGGCACAAACGCCCTGGTAACCATTTGCAGACTGCTCAAACACCATACAGTTTTCTAGTGTGAACCTAGTATTCAAACACAAGCTACAAAAAATAGTCAAACTTGCAAAAGAAGTGCTAAATTAATCCAACTATTGCTATCTTTCCAGTACTCTGATAAGATTTAAAAGTTAAGTCCAACTTTGGAGATGCATATTCTGATTTCAATGAGTCACAAAATCTGCAGGGCCGCAAGGGCCTGGAAACAATCTGCTAAACCCAACATCCCACAGAGAACCTTCATGTGTCACCCGTTCTACATGCAGATTAACCCACACAAGAGAAACTGCACTTTTTAGGTTTTGGCCCTGATAGTGGTGGTGTGGTCTTGAACACTTTCTAGGCCCGCATATCTTCTAGGCCAGCATTTCAGGGCCTCAGTAAATGTCCTGGCTTTGTGGCCTTTCTGGAATAGAAAAAAGTGAAGGCGGCAAAGAGAAGAAAAAGCCAGGAAGGCTCTTGCAAGCCATAACTCATGGTTACTTTGCTGTGCTTATTTTGGTGAGTCACTACAACCCACATTGGAGACAGTTCTTGTAGAAAATTCTGGTAAATCTTCTAAATACAAGGAAGAAACAAACAGATCCCTCTGTATGCAGCAGAAAAATAAAGTGAAAGCACTTATAAATCATTTTGAGTTTGCATGTCCCTTCACATATTATCTCAGTTATCTTTGATCCCAACCGCATGAAGTTAATATGCCTATTTTGTGGAAAAGAATCAGGGCAACTGAGGTAAAAAGAGAATGACTTATTTGAAGCCTCCTAATGAATCCATAACTTCAAAATTCATACTAATCATACTATACAGGCTGTCCCCAAGTTACAAACATCCAACGTACATCAAACTCCTAGTTATAAATGTGGGGATTGGCAACACTAGCTGGGCCCAGGAGCCAGCACCATGTGATGGGCTTTTTGTAATACTGAAAAATGTTTAAGCATTTCCATGCAGAGATTTTAAAAAATAATATGTTAAGACAAATATCTGCCCAACCTACATTTAAAAGTAGAACTCCATGCAAATTTTATTTTTTATTATTTTTGGTTAGCATGCTGTTAGTATGGTGAGTGGTTCTCAACCTGTTAGGTCCCCAGGTGTTTTGGCCTACAACTCCCAGAAATTCCAGCCAGTTTACCAGCTGCTAGGATTTCTGGGAGTTGAAGGCCAAAACATCTGGGAACCCACATGTTGAGAACCACTGGATTAGAGGCTTTGTGAGATTTTTACTGCCGTCTCCGTTCTCATTAGAAATATTTAATCTCACTTTCTCTGAGACAAAAGGAAGTAAGAAGAAATCTGCCTCTCAGAAGGGGAATTCACTCCTTAAAGAGTTATCATGGGGAAAAGGCGTCTCCACAACAATGCAATATTTTCAAAATTCAATTGTCATAGGGACAGTAAGTGAAGTGAAATCTTATCAACAGGAGCACAGGCAGCAAAACAAACATTACAGGAGTGTTAACCCTACTCTATGCTATCCAAAACTTTAAAAATGTCCAGAGATACACTAAAATGTAGCTGTTCAGACCTACATACCAATATAATGTAACCTGCAGAACCTACCATGTTCGTAACCCAGGGACTGCCTGTATTGTATTTACAAAGTTCTGGAACAGTGACCATTTAGAAAAAAGTAGAATTTCTTAAATGAAAATCATAGCAACCTTCACCCAGAATTTCTTGTTATTTCAAATAGAGAAGGCAGCCAGCACCAGGTTTCCAGCACTATACGGCACACAGCATATCTAGCAACCTCTTGGACCAATGAGGCATTGCTACTAAATTATTCCTCCCTGATGACAGTTGTGATGCATTGAAGTGTTTCCTCCAGAACCATCTGTTCTCCTGATGCAGAATGGAACCTCTTGCACAGAATGAAAATGTCTACCTCACTTCATCAATTCATGAATAATGAAGATGGTGATGATGATTGATGGTCTTGTTGACTGATTTTTATGTCGGGGGTATTATAATCTACATATCCTGCTCATTTATTTCTAATATCACACTTCTCCAAAGAACTCAAGAAGATTTACATGGCCCCACACTTTAAATGGTCACAATGGCCTTCCTAGGTATGCTGAGCTCAAAGGGAAGACTAGGCCTGTGGATTCCACAGGAGAGAGAGGATACAGACCCAGCCATAAGCCAATTCTCTACTCCAGCTATTACATTACATAAGTTCTCTCTAGCTACCATACAACATGGGATTAAAACAGTTATGTCAAAGGTACAAACATCTGGCCTTCCTTTATGAGCCCTCTGAAGTCCCCAACATCCATTCAATGCAGGCATTTTTCAAGACTCAGGAAGCAGAAACTGCAGGCTGTGATGTTCATCTATTAATAGTATTCTCACAACTTTCTGTAGTCTCTGACACAAGGAGGATGCCTGACACCACTTTATCTTCTCCTTATTTCATCTCTTGTACTTAAGCCAGGCTTGCAGCAGTTCATGGTTCTCGCATTGTGAGAGAGTGAGTGGACAATTATCACATATTAAAATCTGACAATGTATGCATTTGGTTTTTCTTGCCCTGATATATGAAGAAAAGCTGATTGATGTCGCAGACGATTACTTCATTCTTTTGAGGTTTCCCCCCAAAGCATTCAACATTACAAATAAATTATATTTTTGCAAATTTCAACAGAATTTCACAGAAATAGATATTTATGGTTTCCATGGGGACATGAAATTGGATCCCTTTTGTGACTGTTGTTCTCAGTTAAAGTGCCACTTTACATTGACATATTAAAGCAGCTTTTTGCAAATGATTAATCTGTACTTATATGTATTTTTCCCTGGGTGTAAGACAGAAGTACTCAACAATGTGACCCACTATGAAAATGTTTAATCCTTCTTTAAAGCCAGGTTGGTACTGCCAAAAAGACATCTTTATGGAAGCAAATTTTGCCGTTTAACTTGGACCCTTCAAAAGTCATCCAAAAAACCAAATCATCTCAGAGCAAGTGATGTAGGTTTGTAAAGACTCCTAAGAGCACACAATATATATCTCCCTCATTTGTAAGAGCTATCAATTAACCAATATTTGAGCTCTCTGGTATGCGTTCCTTCATCTCTTACCATAAGAGGATCCTCTATACCAGTGGTTCTCAACCTGTGGGTCCTCAGATGTTTTGTCCTTCAACTCCCAGAAATCTTAACAGCTGGTAAACTGGCTGGGATTTCTGGGAGTTGTAGGCCAAAACACCTGGGGACACACAGGTTGAGAGCCTCTGCTCTATACAAACCCATTCCCTGATTGTTAAGTTTGTTACAAAGGTCTTTGTTAAAACAAGTGATATGTAATATTTAATACAATAAGAATACAGTTTATTTAGAAAACTAGAAAAAATATACATTTACTTTTCTACATATTTGTTTTTTGTTACAAATGGAACCACAAAATCATGAACTCTAAGGAAACTTGCGGGCTTTGGAGGTGGGGAGGAGATAGAGGTAATAAAAACAGAAGAAACCATCAACATTAAAAAGACACAGAAAGTCATTCAAGTTCCTCCAGTTATCCAGTTTCAAGAAGGTTTAACACATTTGTTCTTGTAAAAATCATCAAGAAAAGGAAAACAAGACCAGGAATTGCAATGATCCCATAGCCTACATAGTTTTCCATAAAAATAACCATATTAATAGGGGTTGTTGTTTTTTTTGTTTTTTTAAAGTGGAAATACGAACACCTTATCTTAACCATTTCATTCATCACTCTAAAACTAACTAAATAAGTTTTAACCATTTATTTCATTATTCTAAAATTAAATATCCTGGTTAACTGTTTTAACTTCTTCAAAGGCACCAAGTTTTTAGTTCTAACTTATTTTAACTTGTTTTAGCATTGGACCCCATGTTAGAAAAATGGATAATTAATTATAATATTTGGTAACTAGCCTACTATTATTCCATGGTATTCACCTCTGAAGGTTATGTGACAAATTGGGATGTGCCATCTTAAAAAACCTGAAGAAACCAAGTATTGGCAGAGGAAAATTGTTCAGAAGAAATCAAATATTTATGGTAGTACAGTTCTAACCCACAAGAAAAAAACAACTATGAATAATACTGCAATAAATAACCTGGTCCTGTGGAAAAAATAACAATAATTTGGACAGAGCAAACCCACTCACAAAAAATGTTCAAATGCACAGCCTCCATTCTACACACAACATAAACTAAATGTCAAGAATCTGATTGCCAGACAGTTGACTCAAGCAGGATGAATAGCTTTCCCCACCCTGTTCTAACCAATATGCAAAGGCCAAACATACAGCCACATCTATCATGTATGGGAAAAGAAATTGCTGGGTGTGCACAAACATCAGTGATGATAGCATGAGTAATTCATACCACAATCCCCAGCAAACCACATGTGGTGTGAAAGATAGAATCTGTAGCTGTCTATTTAAAAAAAATAAAGAAAGAACACACAAAAATCAAAGGCACCAATCCAGCCAGCCATGACTTAAATTGGCTAGTATCCTACTTCTAAGTTATTCTTATATATCCTTTCTATGTTAGGGGAAAAATAAACCAGAAAATGAGCAGGGCTCAGTTTCTAACTTGCTTAAATGTGGATTGTTCAATCCACATTTAAGGATGTTCCAGAAATTACCCTAGTATTTTACTTTCCAGTATTGTCTCCTCGATGCTTGTTACAAAATGAACTAGCAATTATTGCTTAATGACTTTAAATTGTTCTATGTCTAGGTAAAGTCAATCCACTCTAAAATGTACAACAAATGCACATGACAATTCCTAGAATCGTAGGGCTCCAATCCAGTTCCCATCACTTTAGCCAAAGAATACAAAAGGAATGATATAATTGGCATGTGCAGGGCACATGTTTAATTTTATTGAAAAGTTCAACATTTAACAAATTAATTCAGCATTCTAAACATGTTAGACTGCCCTATTTAAATCTGCTATGATGCCTCAACCATAGCAATTTGCTGGCTATTGTGACCCATCCAATAATCACAAACTTAATGGATAATGGTTTGACAGAACATTAGAAAATGTAGATTTTCCAAATTAGCTTCCCTTCGTGGCATTTTGCCACACTAGGAAGGTTGGGAATTCCTCCTTCTTCTTTTTTTTTACTGTCCTTGGATCCTAGTAACCAAAGAAACCAGGCACATGGCTTGCTTGTGAGATATATTCTTCAAGCAACTGTTCACCCTGTGATAGAAATAGCCGAAACATTTACTTTGAAGTAATGCAGTAACCCTGCATTTGTTATCTGTAAATGGGTAAGACATAATAAATAAACTGAAAAAATATCCAGGTTATTCAAGATGTCACAGTTCATATTACCAAATATATAACACAACAAAAATCACCAGAATATCAATTGCAAAGTGATAACAAAAATTCTATAATGTCTACTTCTATGTGGCCTACAAATACATGCACATCTCAGAACCAAAAAAGGAAGAAGTAGAGAAGAGCCTGCAGCATTGAGTATAAAACCAAGATGGAGAAAAATACAGAGTATTTCTTCTGAACTGCAGCTGAACATCCCTCTCCTTTGCAAGTGTAAACCATATTCCAATAAAGGGGAAAGACTCAGCAGATCAATGTGCACAGATACACACAGATCAGTAGTGAATATAATTATTCACTCCCTCCCACCTTGTTCCCATCCTGGAATTTAATTATATGCTGATGTAAGGAACATGTGGGCACGAAATGTCCTTTCTGTAGAAAGTGTCTTGTCATATTAGATCACGTCATGACTTGCACATAGGAAGCAAATCTATCCTCTTTCAGGTCCTTCTCTATCCCTCTGCCTTCCATTTACAAATAAGCTCCCCTTTATGGTTTAAAGGGGAAATTAAAGCAGTGCTACACCACTTATGCCAATGGTTAATCACTCTCCAGACTTAATGCAAAGATCTGTGCTAAAGGCCTTGAGACCTGAGTATTGAAGGGACTACTTGAGTCATTATGATCTTGTTTCAGATGACAAATTTTCAGCAGAGGCCTTCTTGAAACCACCAACAAGGCCTCTTGCCAAGTATTTTTAAGAGCCTTTTCACCTATACTGTTCCCAGACTGTGGAATGCATTTACCTCTGAGTTGGAATAAGTTTCCAACTCTTGCAGTTTTTAGGAAAGATGTGAAAATGCCTCTCGCCAAGCTGCACTTTCAAACTGTTGTGATTATTTGAGTTCTTTTAATGATTTTACCATTTCAGTTATTCTTGTGATAGCATATTTACTTGAGTCTAAATTGCATTGCCAAAATTGAGGTGTACATTAGATTCAATTATGCATTACAATTGTATACATAAAACCACTGTGTGAAAAAACCTGGAGGGACTCAAAGCCCCAGATGGGGATGCCAAGAGGATATTCTCAGTGGCAGCAGCTGCCTCAGGGCTCCATGGTGACCGGGAAAGAGGAGGATTGCCCTGTTGGTGACCCAGTCATTCCTGCCATGGATCCTGCTCCCTCCCTTCCTGGCTCAGTTCTTCACAATTCCCCTCAGTTTTGAAGGCCTCATGAATGCCAGTTGGGAACCACACGAGGCGGGCAGGTTTGCCAGTCTCAGCCTGTCAGAGAAGTGTGATTTCCCAAATGGTCTCATTCATGCTGCCTGCTTCCCTGACATGCTATACCTGCACTGTTGGGTGCATTATGGCAAATCCACTTTTTCTAATGAGCACCTTTAAAACTGAGGTGTACATTACATTTGATGGCACATTATACTTGAGTAAATACAATCCTTAGGTGCCTCAGACTGTCATCTTTTCACAGAAAAGTAGAACATTTTATACAAGTTTTCTTTAAATTCTACAGCATAGGCATATCTTAGTTTTTTCGTTCAGATTTCTTCCCATTTTCCTAGCCCAATTGTATGACCAAGTAACTTTGCTCATTTAATCATAACTTCTTTAATTTGTTCTGTTTCTGTTGCCCATTGTAATAATTGTTGACAAAGTCTCTTTATCAATTTATTATCAATCTTTATGAGTTTGTCCCAGAACGTAATCTTTATTACTATCCCAGGATATGTGAAATAGTGAAATCTTAATGGAAAGAGATACACGAAATTTGTCAAAAAGTCCTAAAAAGAAAACTTCCACTACAACCAGAATTCTTCCTCTTAGAAATGACCCAGATACAGTAGAATACTAATGAAGACAAATTATTTACATATATGACAACCGCAGCAAGAATCGTTTATGCGAGGGAATGGAGACAAGAAACAAGACCACAGTAGAAAGACTGGACAGAGAAAATTCTAGATATAATGAACATGGATAAACTGACATACTTAATCTTAAAAGCACAGAATAAATACATGAGGATGATGGAATGGTCCCCGCTCATGGACTGGATGAAAGAAAATGAAGTGAAAATACTAATTTAAAGGAGAAAAAGAAAAAAATTAAATAGACTCTATCCATGCACAAGAATTACCATTGCTAGAAAGGAAAGGATTCAAAGGAAGAATAAGAAGGACAATAAGATAAAGCCAAACCCATTGCAAAGAGGAATGGAAGAAACACCCCTTCCATGTTTGCCCCATCCCCCCTTTTTACCCCCTTTCTTCCGCTTGCCTAAACCCCACCCCTACCCCTTCCCCAAGTACACACATACCCCCCTCCTTTTACCCCTTCTCTTCTGTTTGTTTTCTTTTACCTTTGTAAAAAACAAAACCCTCAAAAATTTAAACAAAATTCAAATAAGTAGGTATTAGGGGTAATTTAATTTGCGTGCAACAGTAATTTTAATTACCATCCAGGACTAAAAGAAACCGCAGGTGGTGCTTAATACCATACTATCACTCAAAAAGATATTCTCTCTTCTTCTTTTTTCAAACTTAGTTTGAAGAAGAATTCTAGTAGACTTTAGAGGGGGGAAAACCCCAAGGATTCCATGTTGGAGCCACAGGTTGACTTGAAGTGACACCTCCACTATCAACACTGCACATGTACCCCACACACATATACACCCATGTTCCCAGGAAGTTGTCAGTATTGATTTGCAACAAAGAGTAAACCTGGCTCTGTATCAGGCTGCCAGTCTCCTTTAAGAACAGGAACTGCACTACATGTCAAAGCCAATCAATAACCCATCAAATTAGCATTGAGCAGAAGGCTTGCTGCCAAGTAGCTGTAGCCACCACATTTCTTCAAGGCAAAAGCCCCAGCCCTTTGCCTATATTAAATTTCAAATTAGTGCAGAGCATTTTAAAATTTATTTAGGCAAGTAATACAGAGGAAGATGCCAGATGAATCAGCAAAAGAGGAAAAAAATAGTGTGTCTGTGCAGAAAGGAAACCGTAAGTATGGGTAATTGAATCACTGTCAATTTAAAATTAGTGATGTGTCATATCTTGCCCCAGATGCCAGCGGGTAATGGGCAAACCGACAGCCATTCACAACCTAGAGGGACATACAGTTATATAAAGGTACCCATTGTGTTGAATGTGGTTTCTAAACTTGCAGCCTTTTCACAGAGATGCATCTATTTGGGAACCTCAACACACTACTGAAAATTATGGGACATGCTCAATTGATGTGGGCCTGTGGCTATTCCTGTTGGAACTAGGGAGGTTGTCATGAACTGACATAAATGGAGTGCTCATAAATGGAGTTGTGCCAAAGTTCAAACAGTATATGATGAAGTTTACATGACAAAGTTTCACTGACTAAAGGGATCACTTTATCTCATCATATGTTTCAGTGAAACATTATTTTCATGCTGCCTGTTTTTAATGATTTTTTAATATTTTTATTGAATATAGAATAAATCTATTATCTTCTAGCCCTCATGATGTGGTGGTCTGCTGAGATGGTAGGCAAGGAACATAGTTCATTTCTCAAGTACATGCATTGCACATCACTTCTCTATTAAGCTTGATATGATGTTCAAACACTTCATCCCTAGATATCATTGAAAGGAGACATATAGCAGAGTCCACTTGACTTGAATTCCAAATGCTCAGGGGGAACAATTTTGCACCTGCTTGAGCTGGAAGAAAGACTGACATGCCAAGAACTTCCAGCAAAGTTTTATCTTTGTGGGTAATGTTTAGTCCCAGTATCTTCTCCAACAATAGGAAGAGAATCTGAACATAGCATTCCCACCACCAACCAGTTTCTTTTTTGTATATACATTCTTGGTGGCACAAGAAAAATATATTGAAAACACAGTGTTATCATTTATACACCAAATACTTACAATACCAATTAAATTTCCATCCCACATTATAAACAACTAAATGTGGAAAAGGTCAAGAGAAGATCAATATTTCTGCAATGCACTTTGGATATTTTTATATTACAGGTATGAATTCTGCCTCTCAGATAGATAGGTGTGGGTGTGTATATGTATGGTACACATATGCATATATGGTTTATACATGTATCCAGTATATTTTATACAGCATACATAATCCATCCACAAGTGCTGCCCTGTGTCTGTGTGTGTCACATAAGCACTGGTACAGATACATTTCTTCCTGAAAGTAATGTTAAAATGTTAACTCTCATGGACTGTTAACCTGGTGTAAGCATCTCTTTATATTACCAGCACTGCAAAATGAAGCAAGCTACTGACAGCAAAACAAAACAAAAGTTTTGATTTCCCGAATTTTCTTGGTCTGTCAAGACAGAATAAAATGAATGACATCCCACCAAATGAGAAACAATTGAGGTACCTGGAAGGCAGAAGTGAAGATAAAATTTCCTCTTCTTTCTCACATCTGCTCTTTTGGGATTGGATGATGCCAGGTAAAAAAAACTACTAACCAACCTGGAGATGGGTATAGACCAAATTTCTTAGAAGGCTATCACTCCATGAAGTTTCCTTATCTCTACAGGCAGAGATGAACTACTGAATAGACCACCAAACTAGATATCTTGCCTAATCCTAGGAAATTAAATTTTGTTTAAAGAGGGCTTGATTTACCAGGGAGACGTAGAGCGAAATAACTGCAGGGCCTCCTACATGGTGATTTAATTCTGCACTGATGTAAAGTACAGTAGAAGTTGAGAATTATCAGGAAAATGATAGGATCCCCAAAACTACTGGAAAGTTGTTTCCTTGGAGCAGCCAAGGCACATTCTTGAATAATCTCCAGGGACAATCCTGAGGCTACAGGTAAAAAAAGTATCTGAACAGTCTCTTAGGTTAGAGTGCAAAGCCGCCCCCCTCCCCCCCCCCCCAAAAAAAAAAACATTGTTGGTGTCTTGGTTTTTACGTCTGTTCCTGGGTTTACTTGGGGTGCAGATTCAGAAAATTGCATTGGATAGACCACATCAGCTCTAGTTTCTTAGATATGGTTATCAAGATTTCTTATAGTCGAGCAGATGGTATGAGGCATATGTTCTGTATCTCAAAAAGTAGACGTGATTGGGAAAGTGGTGCCATTTTAGGAATCGGCAAGTCAAATATACCCAAAAACAGATCTAACATTAGGGACACCACAATATGTATGGGCCAGTGTTATTTATATAACAATGGGAAACTGATTATCAGTAAGTATTACTGTGGCTTTAGCAGCATCCTATTTTATTATTTCATGCTTACAAACATCTGATTTTATATTCTATGAACTATTGTTTACTAGGTTTTTTCCAGTCAGTATATTACTGAAATTTATGAAATCATTAAAGTGCTTGGGAATACCTATCACTTGAAGTGGTTCTCAACCTGTGAGTCCCCAGATATTATGGCCTACAACTCCCAGAAATCCCAGCCAGTTTACCAGCTGTTAGGATTTCTGGGAGTTGAAGGCCAAAACATCTGGGGACCCAGAGGTTGGGAACCACTGAGTTCAGCTATCATTAAAATCCTCAGAATTCTATTGCTTATAAAAATGATAGCTGTTAAGCTAACAACTGAGGACTTCATGACTTCTACACTGTACTGAATTTAAATAGATGTAATAATATTGCTACAGGTACAGCATTTTTAAACGTGCTGAAATTGATACATTTATTTTTTTTCACTCTAATTTTTGAACAAGCATATATGTCATATTTCATTAAAACAAACTGTATACTTTATTCAGGCTTGCACTAAATGATAATTCTCCACATTTCTTGAAATTTTGAAAGGGCAATTTAAAGGATGTTGGGATTTCCCTGCCCCATTAGAGTCTATGGCAGCAAATGCAAGTAAAGTGATCTTGTGCATATCTGGTGCCATTTTAAAACTCAATTACTGTTAATACGCCCAGAGAGTTATCAGATAGATTATATGTTGCATTGGGATGCATGGAAATATATGTATGGATAGTAGATAGATAAAATATTCACCCATACCTATATGATACTGTAGAACATTATTACTGATCACAGGGTTCATCTGTTAATAAGACATCCTCCTCCCCCAATTCACTGGCTTTGTGGATTTTTAACCAACACAATATACCCTTAACCCTGGCTTTTAACTGACAGTTTTTTTAATGGTTTAAATTAAATGTTCCATTAAGAACACTGTGTGACTGTATTAAATCAAGTGCTCAACTATTAGCAAAGAATGTATCAAGTTTTGGGACCTAAATCTAACAAGGAGTTCTCCTGCAATGAATCAGTTGAAATGAGTAGACCCTAACTGATTGTGTCGTTTGACTTTTATATAAATGTAGGGATATAATCTGGGTGGATAAAAATATCTGTATAGCTCATCTTGTTTTACTCGGTTTAGTTTCAGCACAGAGCATGGGTGAGGGCAGGAGGTGATGATAACGTCAGAGCTAGTGGAAGAATCTAACTTTTCTTGGAAATGTGCTTTCATGTTCATATTCATAGTCTCTTAAAGGGTGCTGCCTTTCAAGGCTGCTGGCCCCTTATAAAATAGACCTTGACCTTATCTTTCTGGCATGGTTTCTTGTCAGTCTACCATATAGTAATCTTTGCATCATCGTTCAAAAGTTTATACATAAGGAAGCTTTAATGAAACGTTACTCTCATTTGGCCTGCTTGTGGTAAATAAAGAATGGCTCTATTAGCTCCCAGCCCTGACTACATGATGATCTACTGAAACGTTAGGCAGGGAGCCAAGTTCTGTCCTCAGGTACACACACGTGACTGCTGCTAATAAGCCTGATGTGATTCTCATGCACTTAGCCCCAAGATACAATTTGCTTTTATGTTTTTAATGCCTAATGTAACCACAATAATCAAATGATTAGGAGCTGTTTTTAGAAGCAGAGCTAACCTGGGTCCTTTCTTTTGTATCTCTAAAAGAGGGCATGAATAATACACGCAGGCAAGTGAAGGCAGAATTTTCCAATACACAGTGCCTAAGTCAAGTATCAGTTACACTGAAATAAATTAAGCCTTTTCTCATCTAGACTCAGTACAGCTACCACTATAAAACCCATTAACTAGCATATTTATATTCCAGTTTTCCATGTTTTAATCTTTGACCCCATGCTAAAAGGTTCTTTTAGTACAAACTATGCATGCAGAACATTATATCTAATATCAAACAGAGAAGCATGTGGATATTAACAAGGCCTATGCTATACAGTTACTATTATGATTGGCAATATTACTGCCTACAGACACCAAACACTTTGAGCTATTTTTCCTACCATTGCTCCCATAAAATTAAAGGTGCATCTGTGAATGTGAGATCCCCAAGCATAGGCTGAATTCCTTCTTAAAATACATCTAATGTCCACAAGCTATACTCAAACTAAGTCCATTCTCTCTTGTTTGCACCCAAAACCAGAGATCATCACCCATAGAACTACTGCAATGTACACAGCCTTATTTCAACTGTCTAGCCCAATTCCTGTGTTAGGCATGCAATCTTTTAAAAAAAAACAACCAAACAACACAATGAAGATATTAATATCAGTGTAATTCACAGCATACCAAACTGAAAATTAAGTTCCTCCCTCATTTGCCAGAAACCTATAAAAATAGATAAGAAAAGTGAGGGAGCAGCTATGGGAGACCTCTTCACAGCACCTGTTCCAAAGCCACAACTGAAAAAGTTATGTTGTTAATTGTAATATTTTTTTTAATTCATACAAAAACAATTCCTTTTTATCTCAATTGGGGGGGGGGGGTTATTTCAGTAATTCTATAAATTTGCTTACAATAAAGCTCCCTATTTCAGAGCCACCATACATCCTGTCTGTCAGCTTCTGCTTTCCATGTAGTGACATGAGAGAAGCCTTCCACAGGATGGTAAAACATCTGGGTGCCCCCTGGGCAACATCCTTGCAGACAGCCAATTTTCTTACACCAGAAGTGACCTGCAGTTTCTCAAGTTGCTTCTGACACACACAAAAATGGAAATGGTGGCTCTTGTCTTTAAGATATATGACAAAGGCTGATTATATAAAAGGTGATATCTGTTGGGATTGATTTTTTTTTTTGTGGTGCGGGGGGGGGGGATATTTCCAAGGTAACTGTAATGCCCTTGTCAGCTCATTGTCAGGGGGGTTAGCCCTGCTAGTCTGTAGTCTAGCTCATTCCTTGTTAAGTAAAAAATGGGTAGGGTAACAGCCAAACTAAATGCCCAACAGTAAAGTACAGGACAGGACAAAACAATACAATACAATACAATAACACAAGATATTAAGACAGTTATCAAATACCGTGCCTTACTGTACTCATGCATTTCAGTGGAATCTGTTCAAATACAACTTTCACTGAAGTACGTCCTTTATAACATGTTTGTTTATCATGCATTTGCTCTATGAAATGAGTATTAAAAGATTTTTGACATATTTAGGAAGCTTCGTAGCCATAAATGGATACAGGCAGTTCCCAAGTTACAAACAAGATAGGTTCTATAGGGTCGTTCTTAAGTTGAATTAGTATGCAAGTTCAATTTCTGTCCCTATAATAACTGAATTTTGAAAAATGTGGCTTCTTGTGGAAACAAGGATTGGAGATAAAGCTTTGGTGGATTCATCTTTTTTTCCCATGATAATTCTTTCAGGAGTGAATTTCCCTTCCTAGGGATAGATTTCTCCAATTTCCTGTTTTCTCAAATCCGTTGTTAACTATGAGTCATTTGTAAGTTGGATGTTTGTAGCTCAGGGACTGTCTGTACACACATTGGAATGATGTTATATGCTTCTCAGACCTTCTCTGGATATTATGGGAAACAAGAACACTATAATTGACTAGCAATATGGGCGTTTCCCCAGCATTAATCTTATTGGTTTATTGCAACTCTCTGCAATTAATTTAATATAAGCTGCTGCATTCTGGCCATCAGCATCCATCTCCTTATGCAACTTATAATTTATGTCATTGATTTTCAAATAAATATATATCTGTCAATTGTGTAGTAGCTCCTGGGGGAATTATTAACATGTCTAAATACAATTAGCCTTGATTAATTTATAGGAAATAATGTATTTCAATGTTTTCCTGGGAGATTTGGTTTTTCAAATGGGGAGAAATAGAAAGCATTTTGGTCCCTAAAGGTAATGCAATAGAAAGTCAAGTAGAGGTAACCTAAAAGCTATGTATTACTCTTGTCTGTGAGGGCATTATATAGATTCTATAGTTAAACATTTGAAGGTAACAACTCTGTACTGAAAATTAGCAGGTAGTAATGAAAATCTTGTCCCAAGATAGAGTCTGTTGGACAGCCTTGTTTGTTATTGTTGAATGCCCAAAAAACTGCCTCTGTTTGAATGAGACATGCTTCAACTACAGTTCTCCTAATATACATATGTTGGCAGAGGGTATCACCCTGTTTCCATGTCATTACACATGCTTATGCTCAATCAAGTGAATTGCTTTGGACCACTGAACAAAAGGAAACAGAAATCCACAAAAGGGCTCCACCTCCACAGTACCTTTTTGCCCATTAATGCTTCCAATGTAGCTTATTGCCATATCTTTTCAAATTGCCATTTAGCTATAGAGACACTAACATGTTGAATATTATATTGGTTACGGCAATAGACTTAAATTTGATAATTCTCATCCCATGTAGTCTCTGCAAAGAAGTAGCTCCACAACTTCTCCTTGTAAATACATTGTCTGAATTTTCTGCCATCCCACTCCACTCCACTTCCAAATGTAAAATATGGCAGCCCAACTTTTGACCAGCATACAGTTTAAAGTCAAGGCACCACTTGTCATTTACCAAATGCAAGGCATTCTATATGTTTCAAAGTTCAATTCAAGGTACTGGTTTTGACCTTTAATAGATTAAACAGTATGGGGCCATGCTGGAGAGTGCCTCTTCCCATATGAGTCTGCCAATAATCTGAAATTCTCAACATTGGCCTTCACCCGAAAGCAAGCCCATAAAACATGCCGAAAGCAAGCCCATAAAACATGGATTCCTAAGTAGCAACATCTTAACTGTGTAACTCCCTTTCAAAGAGGAATCAGGATGTATCCATCTTTATTGAGTGTTCAACAGGCAGCCAAAACTGTATTCTTCAGTTAGGCCTTTTCAGTCTGTTTTTAAATAAAACTTTGTCAACAAATATTATAATGATTGAAATGCTACAACATGTTAAGGATCTCTCATTTTGAGATCCAGCTTCTGGGCCTAAGACAATCCAACAGGCATGAAGGGCTCGGGGGGGGGGGGGGGGGGGCTAAGAGAAATTTCATGGTATACAAATCCCATGTTGAAATGTTAGTAAGGTTAATATCAAAAGAGAGGATCCATTCAAATAGGTAATGGAAAGGGTCTGTTGGTGTTTTAGATGCTACATATCTTGTCCCCATTACACCATGTAAATGAACCTTTTCTCCTTCAGATTACACCTACTGCCCTGTTTTATCACAGTCATGGGAAGTTTGGCCCTGGGCTGCCTCTTCCTTGTTTGCAGTCCTACTGGCCTGACCTTTCCCATCCTTTTCCAGGAAAAACAGAGCTGCCTTCCTGCCATGTCTCTGTAGCCATTCTGTTAGTCTTCTAAAATAAATTGATAGAACAAAATGTTTAAGTGTGTATTTTAGATTGCAGATGAGAACAAGCCCTCCAGATGTCACTGGACTGTAAATCCCATCATGTCCCATTTCCATGACCAATAACTAGCTCTGCTGGCTAGGGCTGATGGGGGTTGTAGTCCAGAAACTTCTGGAGGGCTTGAGATTCCCTGTACCAATTGGGAAATGTAAGGTCCTTCGACACTTCCCTAAAATAACCCGCTTCCTCACAGGCTTCATTCCCCACCCCATCCTAAAACCTGGGCTTGCCCTTGAGAGGTGGCTACTGACTAGATGTCCTCCTGGGTCAACCAATGGTGGACTCAGGATGGCATCCAGCCCCCCATTCATCCCCCCGCCCCCAAAAAAACCCTTATCTGAATGTCAGCAGCACTAGCCCATTCTACACAGTACTGATGATGCACAAAATACCATCAGGAGGTGAAGGAGGAAGAGGGAAATTTCTTCCCTTTCCCCAACCTCCTGACATACCATTTTTTCATGTCAGGTGTACTCTTCAGAGGGTCCTGCACTGCTGATGGGCCCCTCCAGTAAGTTTTTTTGGAGGTAAATGGGGGGGGGGGGGCAGGAGGGGAGCCTGAAGAACTGGAATGGCTATGGGATGACCTCGGGGACTGTGGAAGCAGCCCCAGGAGTCAATCCCCACAGGTCCATAATCTGGAAAGATCCGGACCTTAGCTTAAGGTCCAGATCTTTCCAGGTGTCAAATTAATGTGGAGAAACTGGGAAATCCCATTTTCTCCACATTAATTTGCATTTATCTGTGGCATCATTTGGATGCCTCACATAAAAGTGAAACTGGTGAACCTTTGCAAACAAAATTGCAGAAATTACACAAACCTGCAAACGGAAATTCTCAGATGTACAAAAACTAACCTGGGCAACAAGGAAAGATTCTGATAAATGGGGTGTCTACATGAAGCAAGCATTCCCTAAAATATGCCTAGAACATCTAAGAAATAGATGCTAAGTGAGATCACATCCACATTTTTTAAAGTACATGACCGTATTGCATTAAATGACATTCATGCTGAAGAATTTGTGGCAGCTGTATATGAACCTGGCTTTGGCCCAATACATTCTTTCATGTGAGACAGAAAAGAAAAAAAAGAAGTGGCACCCGCTTCTCTGCCTCATTAGCACAGGGCCCAATCTGCTGGGAAAATTCTTCCACGTATGTGCCACTGAAATTGAGCTCTTGTGTAGTCCCCATTCATATTATTTGGCTCTGCATTACATAATTCTCCCAGTAAACTATGGGTCAATCTCTCACTTTGCTACCCATTAATCTTGTTGATAAAGGAAACTGTTCACCTGGCATCACAGTAAAAGTCAGACCTTTTGCAGGCTGGCTTTTCCACACTGAAGCAGATTAGAACTGCTTGTCTTTTAATGAACTGTCAGGTCTATCCGGTTCTGCTGTACTTGAAAAGTTAAACATCCCAGTGTTGCAATCTCTGTTTTCTATGAATCACTTGGCAACAGCTCCCTGCCAATCAAAACACTTTAAATCCTCAATGTCCCAGGAATTGCTCACCCAGTTTAAAGCATAATTCAGAAAACATCTTTTGACAAATTGTTGCAGTTTTAGAAGATATCAAGGCTGGGAATGTATTCAGCACATTCAAATGGGCTGACACTCCTATCTCTTAACTCTGCAGAGAGAATCATAAGAGTCAATGGTAGCTTTTTTGAAAATCGTGGCCTTCAAGTCTGACCTTCCAGGTTACGGAGACTTACCGAGTATAAGTGCACACACTCTTCTGCAACTCCACTGGAAAGGCACCCCGTTTAGCCCTCCTTGCTGAGGACATGCAAGTTAATGGCCTCATGGCCACTGACTGGAACTTTAAAATTAGATATGACATGAGGAGATTTACATGGAGACATGAATGTAACCAATGGGAAATTGCTTCAGAGAGCCGCGGTGATTATGCAAGTATGCATGTATTATTTATTCACACTACATAATCTATGAACATGATGAAGTAAAGATTTCCTAGGGCAAACCTACAAAAGCCATTTGGGAGGCTGGATGTTTGCTTTTAGTGCCCTGCCTGTCTGCAACATGACAGCTAAGAAAAGCAGAAGTAGAATCTATGTGGGTGACACTCCCTAGTGGGTAAGTAGTTTCACAGTCACAGAAAGCAGAACATAATGGATCTTCATGGAGGGCAAATACATATCCACAAGAAGAGGACATGACTTGTCAGCAGACCCAAAGAAACACTGAATCCCTGCTTTGGTAGAAACATTTTACAGAACATTATTGTATCGGTACCCAACATAAGGCATTGAATCTTACCATTATTTATGTGTAAACTGCTTTGAGTCCCCCCAGGGGTGAGAAAGGCGGTATATAAATACTGTAAAACAAACAAAAACAAAAAAACAGCAGAAACTGATATGACTTTTGATGCAGACCCAACACTGAAAACACTAGAAGCAGATTAAAATTCTATCTACTATCTCAGTGATAGTGAATCAAATTCATCTGTATCATAAGTTGTTTCTTTTTCCTCAGACTGTGATGTGAAGCAGGGAATGCAGTAAAATGAGTAGTTTAAGAGAAACTATGCATTGAAAGAGTGTTATTCAAAATGGTGGTCTATGGATTACTGTTTTTTTTTTGCTACCTATCCATGATGAATTCCTAGGAGGAAAAAGAAACCATTGTAGCCTTTGGGCATGATTCCGGTGCCTGCCCATGGCAAACTGGAAAAATTCCCTACCACTCCTGCACATAGATAGCTTAAGAAGCACAGCACTGACACATGATGGACAATCTGAATATCTTGACCCATTTCCATATTGCCTTAACCTTCTGTAAGCAATCAGATCTGCCCTCTAGTAAGAACAATCTTGCATCATACTGGACAGGCATGAAAGAAGAAAGGGAGTGAGAGAGGAAGAAAAACAAATGAGGTAGCTCTACCCACTTCTGGCAGTGGCATCAGTTCTAGATTGTGGTCCCTAGTAAACTAATCCAAACATTTCCAATGGGGGAAAATCCCTGTCTCAGGTGAAGGGAAAACGTAGTCTGAAATGTGGACAGTTCAAGAATGATGTCCAATTCCATTCTGAGTCTCGTTACAAAAGTGTTTTCCTTCAAGCTTGGAACCCATTAAGCAGAAAACAAAAATAGATTAGGGCTACTAAAATCCTTCTGTTTTCCTAGTTAAAGCTTCAGCATTGTGATTTTTCCCTGCAAACTGAATTAATGGAGTGGAAAAGAACAAGGATGGCAACTGCTCCAGAGCCAGTCAGGCTATTTATATCCCCAAATAGTAGGGATATAATTAGTAAGGCTACAATCTGAATAATGCTATATTAAACAGCACAAGTTAAAGAAAAGAAACAAAACATTCTGTAAAATTTTAAGAGACATGAACAATTATCCTTCTAAATGAAGTGGCATCTATATGTATCTTAAACCTTTCTAATTCTTAAACCTTTCTGAAAGCTTGATTTTTTTAGATCTCCCTCAGTGATGCCTATCCAAGTTGTCATACATGATTTCAAGATTTTCAGGGGGGAAAACTGAAGAATACAGCCTCTCTGACTATTTGGGAGGTTTTCCCAGCTTTGCAAATTATTGGAGTTTGGCAATTCAACTTTGTTTTATTAGGAGGAGTGATGTCATACTCTGGCAACTGGCAGAAAGCAAGGAAGATAGCTAAACATTTCAAAGTGAGGCCCAGATGGGAGGAAATTGAGGGGATTAATAATTTCCCCATTCCCAGGTTGCCATGTTCCAATTCAAACTCCTGGTGTTAGTAGATGGTAAGATCAGGCCCAGTGGAAATGCTTGCTTTGTGGAATCTTAAGGAGGGAATTACAGAAACAAAACTCCCTGCTAAAGCTGAGCCGCATGTCTCACCCTAAGGAACATAGCAAACTGACTGAAACCATTGATTCTTCTTGCTCAGTATTATTGACATTGGTAGAAGCTCCCCAGATTTCCCAGCAAACGTTTTGCTTTCCTGGCCTTACCTGCAGATTGAATCTGGGCACTTCTGCTCTACCACTGAGCAACATATCTTCACCTAAAGAGTAAGCTGGCTTGCTTTCATCCTACAACAGGCATAAAAGCATGTTTTGGCTCAGGTGCGAATTCAAAACAGTTATGATTTGCCCCCAGTTCTGACTGAAGCAGGAAACACAGTCTGGATTCTTCTCTTCTTAAATTGCTTCTCCACCCGTACAAACAATGATGTTTACTTATGGCTTCAGAGAGCAAGGCAAGCACAAATCTTTCCTATATCCAACATAACTAAGTACAAAGATTAGAACCATATCTATTTTAAAAGGTCATTCTTACTGTCATCTTTGTTTGTTTGCTGCTATCAGCAACACGTTAGTAACACATTACTGATGTATTACTTAATAATTTTTAATATGCTTTAAATTATTAAAATGCCCCAAAATCCTCACAAATGGTGCCCCCACAACCAACATTTTATGAATAACAACCAAACATTACCTGTTACACAGCCCACACATAATGTAATTATCTTTTCTATTTAAAAAAACAACATTACTATTCCCTCTTTACAACAAAAAGTAGCATGTTACAGATAGCATCATTGCACAATAGACTTTGATTGCCCTCTTCCAAAATGTAGAGCGTATGCTCCAACATCATATAACATATCTGACAGTTTGGGAGTTGGGTACTTGGTAAAATGAATATCCTCTATTTTTATTATGTGTTCTTTGTATTTACTGTACTTTTGTTCCAACAAGTTTATCTGGATGTGAGAAGTGTGGTTCCTTCAAAACTGTCTCCAGGAATATTTGCTATAAATTGTCTAGAGAGCCCGCAATAACCACACACTATATACAGAATCAGAACCAAAAAAGAAGATGCCACTACAGTCCAACTTACAAATGGAGAAACAAGAAGGGTGAAAGGAGGGTTTGAGGAGTGGAATTAATTTGAGAATGCTGGAGTAGAGGTATATTTTTAATATGAAATGAAATGATTTGATATGTACCTTGTTCTTAGACATTTTTAATAAGAATGTGGATGACCTAATTAATGGAAGGATCCATAATGTCAAAACTTGCAGGGCAAATGAGCAGTGAAGTTGGAAGAGTACTACTGTGGGAGGATTCAGTTTAGGTATCCAAAAACATGAGGAAGCGATTAAAGGGTTTGAGAGAGAGCAGTGTCAATATAGACACGAGAATAAAAGAATAAGACATTTAACAAACAAGAACTTCTCAGTGTCTGCTCCTAGACTCTGCAACTCCTATCATCATGAGGCTAAAATGGTCCCTCTTCTTGGTGTCTCTCTACTGACAAGCAGAGCCTTTTTTCTGACACACTTTTGAGATATATTTTTAAAGGTTTACAATAGGGCGCTGTTCTCCTCTAATCCTATTTCAGTTAGCCTTTAATTTGTCTTTAATGTTTTTGGCAGCTAAAATGCATTTTAATGTCAACCTTTTGTATGCAAGATTCATATTATATTTATTTCATTGTATAAAGACACACTGAATTACAATAAAGATGATGGTGATGATGACAGCTGATAAAGAATACAACACAAAAGCCTATTTAAATACATCTTAATAATAATCTCCCATTTCTTCTTTAAACTACCATAAGATTGAAAACTTGGCCAAAATAATTAGCTTAATGTTTCTGGAACTCATCACAAGTGCGTCATGATAACTAAGAATGAGATGACCCAAAAGAAAACCAAATGGGATAACAAACAGGGGATCGTGGCAGTTATGTCTTTTTAAAAGTGATTATTTCCCTCTTAGTCAATAGTGTGTGTATGTATGTGTGTGTATGTGAATGACTCTGTAATTTCTCAGATTCAAGGTACATGTTTCCTTATAATAATAATTTTATAAAACCAGTTTGCAATACTGACTTTAAAAATAGAAGTTCCAGAATCCCCCAGCCAATTGTGAAGCTGGCTAGGGCACTAAGGGAACTCTAATGTAAAAATTACTTTTTCAATCAATGGAGGAATATGCTTTCTTCTTTTGGAGGAAATGTGTGCTTGGGAAAGCAAGTCTTTAATTATAGCCTCAAAAGATTTTCCTCCTTCCTGAATATATGGTCAAAGCCAGTGTTAGATCAATGACATTAAAATATGCACAGTAGAACCACACTGCACTACCAAGACAAAACACTGAAATTGAGACACTAAGTGCCTTATCACACTAGAGCTGAAAGAGTAGGTAATGAGTATGCATCCCATCTGAAGTCCTGTGGCTGCCTCCTGCAGAATTATGGGGCTTGCATAATTCTGGTTGAGCATTTTAAATACCCCTCCCCTAAACTATCTCCCCCTCACCTAAGCTCCAGAATTCTGCAGGAGGCAGCCAAAAGATTTCAGAGGTGGTCAACTGTGGAGGATTCAATGGCTGTAGAAAAGTTCTGAGATTGAATAATTGCTTCTGGGGGATTCCAGGAGACATAGTTTATGACCACTTCTTTATTGCCAGAGTTGAGGGCCACAAAAGCAACCTTCATGTGGTCCCAGAGCTGCATTATGTTCACACTTGCACTAAGATAACAAAACAGCATGGCCACTATTGAAGAAGATTTACAACATGCACTGAAAAACAGGGAAGAATTTTTTCTAATCATTTATGTTTACTAATTGTCTACATGTAACCCATGGCAAAGGATACTACAAAGGAGGACACACTACAAAATAATTGAGAAGTGAAAAGGCAAAGAATGAAGAGAACAGAAAACCTCAGTGGAACATAGGAATCCCCTGTGCATTTCAAACAAAAATACATCCTTGTGGGCTGAACACCATTAAAAATACCCATGTATTTTTATACTACCATAAGGTTTTTAGACACCGGAATACTGTGTGTGATTTTATAATAGACCAGATATAGCTGTGGTCATTTAGGCATTCATTATATGAATATTAGCTAACACCAGAGGCAGACAAACAGCAGCCTTCTGGCCAATATTTGACTGCCAGGACTCCTTCTCATTATCTACATTGGCTGGGCTTTTGGGAAGTTTCAATCCAACATCTGGAGTGCATAAGCAAACGTACATGACCTTTCCTGGTCCTTTCCAACCTTTGAATACATGGTGCAAAATGTAGTGACTACAGTTTTCACTAAGGCCCATAATTCAGATCACATCACTTATGGCCTGTATTATCCTTATCCATTCATTCCTAGACTTTTTTCAACACAACTGTCTTACTTTTGAAAGCCCTAAATATTCTGGGACCAAGATACTTTAAGATTTGATCCTTCCTCACATATGAACTTGACTAAACTCAGAGAACAATATTGGAGGCCCTGGTTTATGTTCTACTGTCATGAGATATTCGGCAAATGGATGTGAGAAGTTATGGGCAGTGTGGATACACTCATATACCACACTGGGATACGGTGCTCAAGTTGTTCATCAGGTTCTACATTCTCAGTCTTTCTATTCTCCTAAATTGAACTGTTCCTGTGTCTAGTGGTTCTCCACAGACATGAAGAAGTATTTCAACCCAGACCCTCTTTATGCTGATTATTCAGTCAGGCCCTATTTAGATGCTGCTAACACCATGATGGCGAACCTATGACACGTGTGTCAGCACTGATACGCATAGCCATTTTTGATGACACACAGCCGCATGCGGCCGCATACAGAGAAGATGGAGCCGCATCCCAAGAAGGACATCTCATCCTTGGCTCCTACACCAGCATTTTTCTATAATGCCAAGATATATGGCATTATAGAAAAAGCAGGTAAGTTAAATAATAATAATAATAATAATAATAATAATTATTATTATTATTATTATAACTTTATTTGTACCCCGCTAGCATCTCCCGCAGGACTCGATGCGGCTTACACAGGCTGAAGCCTCAAAACACAGTACAACAAAACACAGTATAACAAAACAATACCTAAAGCAAATTAAAACAGTTAAGCAGCAAAACAACAGCAATAACAATACGTCAAGACACTTTAAAACTGGGCCGACCCGCGAAGTGGGTACAAGATTAAAAGTGCTGAAATGGCAGGAGGAATGTAGGATTATAAAGTAAGTGCAGTGTGCGGTGTGCAGTGATCTTAGTTCTACTAAAGTGCATTTAGGACTTGGTATTGGGGTTCCTAATCTGAGAAAGTTTTTGGTTTATTAAATACAGTTATATACTACAATAATATATTTTTGTTATTAAACTATAAATATCATGAAATTATGGGGGGTTTTCTCGAAGTGACACCTCACTCGAGTTATGCTCAGTTTTTTGGCGAGTATTGACACACCAAGCTCAAAAGGTTGCCCATCATTGTGCTAACATAACAAGGTTATATACATTTCCCCAATAATACTCTAAACTTGGGCCTAAAGTAGGAACTTTCCCACAGGAGTACCAGGGGTGCTGCTTTATTTCTCTATAAATGTATTCAAAGACTGACAAATGTTTCAACCAGAGAGAAAATTTGCAAACATTCTAACTGCCTTTGTTTATCCTGCATTTAGGAACAACTCTGTGAAGTGGCTTTTTGGAAGGCCTCATTTTCAGAGCACATCTTTTAAATGCATTTACTTATCAGATTTTGGCTGTACAGTCTGTCCCCACTAGATAATTAAGATAATTGCTTGAAATGCTCCTTTACAATATCAGCTCTGAAATTAAATTTATGGATTATAGTATTAGAAGGGCCACAGTTTTTGTTAAAGACACAACTGAACATTGCCTTAAAATTTGGGCAAACAACATCACTATCCATATTAATCACAGAGCATAAAGCCAGGGCAACTCTGATATACTCAATGGTACACAATGTTCTGGAACAGGTAGCTTTCTCAACAAGATAAACCTATCCCTGATATAATCATCCAGTCTTCTTGATGAAACTATCAAGAAGCACTAACTGCTTTGCATCATCAACTTAAAGCTGTCATCTGTGTGCTTCTTTTATAGCTATTCCCATGCAGAGTCTGTTTATTCTTTCTATCTATATCTCTGGGCAATGTCTTTGTAGACGGCTGATTCTCTCACACCAGAAGTGACTTGCAGCATGCAACAAAACAAACCAACCAACCAACAGGCCTTTTCAGAACCAACCATGACAATAATCTCAATCAACATTGAAGGCATGTCAGCTTCCAAAGAACAGCTGCTTTATGAACTGTGCCAAGATAAAGAAATGTGACATGTTGTGTGTCCAAAAAACACACAGGGATAAACAAAAGAAACAGCCAAAAGTCCCAAGAATGATCTTAGTGGTGGAAAGACCACATATGCAGTATGAAAGTGCTGTCTTTGTAAAACCAGGCCTCCAAATCACCAGTGTTCATAACACTGAAGAAAACAACATAGAAGTTGTAACAGTAGATGACCTCTAAATGAAGAGTTCTGTTTTTGCTCTCCTGAGAACTTTGATACGCACCAAAGGGCAGTAGTAATTGGTGGCTTTAACTGCCATACCATGTATGGGGCTATGCTCAGGAAGATAAAAATGGAGAGGCTGTCCTCTCCTGGGCTGAATTGCATGAACGATTGATTATTCATGATAGTAAGCTCCCACCATCCTACAACAGTGAGAGATAGAACTGAGGATATAATCCAGACCTCCTACTTGTGAGTGACAGCATTGTGAAGAAATACACTAAATCAGTGGGACCACCAATACCAAACGCACAGCATTGGCCGATTGTATGCCAATTGTTTCCAATTATAAGGGCTCAGGAAGTTCAATTTAAATGAAGATTCAATTCAGAAAGGCAGATTGGTCTAAATTCTCAGAGATGTTAGATAACAAGATCATATTGGTTGCCTCAATCCCTCAGGAATACTAACACTTTATCAAAATAGTAAAAACCTGCTCATGGGCTTCTATATCAAGAGGCTGCAGAACATACTACCTTCGGGTCATTACTCCTGATACAGCTGCCTTATTGGTAGACTGCTACAGACTCCACGATGAAGACCCATTTAGTGAGCAAACTCTCTAGGCAGCACAGAACATTTTGTCCTCCATCTATGAAGTCAAGAAATAACAGTGGATAAAGCTGATAACACAAGTCAATATGGGCAGGAGTCAGAAGGCGTAGAGGCTGTTAAGACAGTTGAGCAATGATCCCTCACAAACTAATACTCATGTTAACATAAAGGCAGATCAGATAGTGCATCAACTTCTAAAGAATGGGAGACCCAACCTTGCCAACAAACTAGGAAGAAAAACAACAGTCAAACAACTAGATAATGTGAACAACAACCTTCATGAACCTTTTACATCTACCGAATTGGAAATGGCTAAACAAATGTAAAAATGGCAAAGCAACTGGCCTAGATGATCTAACAAATTAAGCAATCTGGCCCAAAAGCAAGGTGCTGGCTGCTGAAGCTGATGAACAACTGCATTGGATCCTGTCAGATATCCCAAATCTGGAGGACAGCAAAAGTCACAGCCATCTTGAAACCAGGCAAAGACCGTAATGATCCCAAAAGCTACAGACCAATCTCCTTGTTGTGCCATCTTTATAAATGTATGATCCCACAGCAAACTGGTTTCAGGAAAGCTGCACATCACAAGTGCTGAACCTGACTCAGCACATAGAAGATGGTTTTGAAAGATAGAAGATTACAGGAGCTGGTCTTAATAGACCTCTGAGCAGCTTATGATACTGTAAATCATCACCTCCTTCTAAAAAATGTAAAATATAACCATCTCACCCACTTCATAAGAAATCTACTACAAAGCAGGAGCTTTTTTGTTGAGTTCCAGGATCAGAAAATCAGATGGCAAAAACAGAGGAACCACCTGCCTCAGGGGAGTGTGCTTACTCCATCAGTGTTTAACATTTACACAAATGATCAGCCACTGCTTTTTCTCCTATGAGAACATTGCTGCTCCTGTGCTCTATGAGTAGACTTGTAAAGTACTGAACAAGTTCCCCATTTCTGATTCTTCTCCTCATCCCAATGCATTCAGTGTGGCTTAGATAGTTGTTGGGGGCAATCTTCAAGGCAGATGAACATGGTCCCGTCCTTCCTTTCACATAATGGGAATCAGTGGTACATGTTAACCGTTTCTGATGCTGTCAAATCACACTAGCAATTTTAGAATGTTCTACCTGAAGAAGCCTTTTGTTCTATAATTTGTCAATGGAAGACTGTGATATGCCATCAAAGCCCCATGTTGCTTCAATAGATTCCAGGGCACTTGTCTCCAGGCCAGTAATAATGCACAGGGTATTTTCTGTTTGGCTGATGCATTTGTGTCTCACTCCCTGACCCAGGAAGCAGGATCTCTTGGTTCCTTAGCTCTAACCCTGAGCGTTACAGAACCTAGCATTTATTACATTTATTTGCCAAACTATATGAAAAACACATAATGCAAACTTTTAAACCTTTACTGTCGTTTTCATCAGAAAAAAATTCACTTAATTTGATATGGTTGCCTTCACCCCATCTCCTGACATGGCTAATTGTTTCTCTTCACTCTGGATGTGGAATCCAGCATTTTTTCCAATTAAAATGAGCCAGGGTGGTACAGCAGTTTGAGTGTTGGCTTCAAATTCCCAGTTGACCATGAAACCCACTGGAGAACCTTGGGAAAGTCATACACCCCCAGCCTTAGAAGAAAACAATAGCAAACCTCTTTTGAAATGTTTTTTTTTTCAAGAAATCCTATGATAGAGTAGCCATAAGTAGGAGATGAGCTGAAGTCACATAATAACTACAAAACTCATCTAATCCTGTACAACCTCACAAATATGCAGTATTATATTAATAATCAAATCCAGAGTATCATGGCTGGGCAGAAAGAGAGAAGTAGAGTTTAACTGACTATGTTGTATCATAAACAATAGTGGAGCCACTTTTGTGCTTTGGCTGTTGTTTTTCTTACTTTCATAGTGGTTTTCTACAAGGTTACATAAATAACAACACTGATTTTCAAAAATACCTACTCCATGGAATTTAATGAGCATAGTAAACACCAAACCAAAGCTGCAGATATCTTATGGATCCTTTCATTTTTGCATTCTGAGTTGGAAATATATGTATGTTAAAATAACACAATTTGTAAATCTGTTATTTGTTTTGTTTTAATGCTACTGCTCTTTTGGTAATTTTCTCACCTTTTCCCCAATTGTCTAAAGAGTGAAAATGAGTTAATAATTGATCAAAACAGAGATATTCAGTTTAAGTCATATAGGTCACAGACTATCATTTCACTTTTTAAAAATCTTTAAAATGTAGGACAATCGTGTCATCAATAAAAACATCTCTCTATATATTTTCATCTTAGTGATGTTTTAAATGCTCATAAAATTTATTTCTAAATTCTGAAGATGTCTTCTTCAACTATGTGTTTATTCTGGAATAGTACATGGGCAGCTATATGGCATCAAATTGCTGGTGTCTTTGTTTTGGAAGTGACCGTGATATCTTTTCCGAGATCACTGAATGAATTAATAAATGTCTGTCTGTCTATCTTCCCCCTGTCCCCAGGTATACATCACTTCAACACTGATTTTCAACTTTCAAGAGGGAGTGGTAATGTAAGAGGGAGATGAATCCATTACCTCTCCTTTCCTAAAGTTTTCTTTCCTATGGTGTCATTTAATCGGTCCTATATCTTACTGTTTATCCCAACTAGACTAGAATCACCAAATCAATAGAACTTATATACGTATTTACTTAACAGTTAGTACTGATTCAATGAGTCTACTCTAGTTGGAACTAAGAGTATGATTCAGAGCTCAGTGAATCATGTAAACAGTTTTATAACCATCAAAACCACCCCCAAATTGTGGCAATACACATATAGCTTCCATCTAGGAGGACCAATGATTGGGGAGATCTAGGAGCTGCTATTCAAGAAACAAACCTGAGGGGCTGGCATTGTGAACAGTTTATGAATATTCATCCAGAGACAGTTACAAAACAAAACAAGACAACGAGGCAGCAGGAACCACGTGACAGAGCAACCTGGTCTAGAGAGAAAGGAACACCTCTTGAAGAATTAAATGAGTTGTGGAGGCAAGATAGAAGGCTTTATACTTCATAAGATGAAGGTAACCCATGCAAATCTGACATAAGTACCATATCAGCAACTGTCATTCCTTTTTAAAATAAAACATTTATTAAACACAAGCACACAAATAACCACAAACAGCGTACAATATAAAACACAGTTAAGAATTAATACTTATAAATCACAATCTATCCTAAACTATACAAGATAAAAACATATGTGGCCTATGACCTGCATTTCACCCATTCCAACTTTACTGCATATAGGTAAGATACAAAGCCATTTTCATTTTCTGTGAATGGACAAGATATGGTATGGCATTATACCATATGAGTCCTATCATTCTATATATATTTAAATGAACATTCTAAATAAAATCCTATAAATAAACTATACAATGTATATCTAGATTCCCTTAATCACCCCACTTCATTTCAAATTCAAGAAAACAGGATGGTACTACATTAGATGTCCAAAAAATATTTTAAGATGTCGGAGAAGTGGCAAAAACATATTTTTGAGTGTTGAGGATCACTGATGAGCACTTCAGGACTTATCCTGCACAAAATTCACATGTGGTTGTTTTGCACTAAAAAAAGTATTTTTATACACAGAAAAAATAGTTGTATAGGAAATCATATTTCTCATTGAAATATTATTATTTCTTGTACAGAAAATGCTGTAATGTTTATTGTAGTACCAGAATTTTGCCAGCTGTAATTGTCAAAAAGGTTATAGATAATATGTAGAATAAGATATTTTTACCTGATTGATTCATATTGCGCAGATTTACTGTTTTAATATCCTTTAGTTTAAAACATTTATTTCAGATTTAGACAGTCATTCATTTTGCAATTTTGTATTTAAGCAAGAATAGTGTACTGTTTTTGGATCAGGACTTGAACATGCCCAGGGACAATCACAGCTCAAGAAAGAACATGAAGAGGCATGTCTTTTGTGGAGTGAGAGAAGAGGGTTCAGCCCACTCAGCCAGTTTGAAGGATATATGCAGGTCCAGGGACAAGGAAAAAAGCTGGCACAGAACTGTTCCCAATGGTGGCAGCCATGTGTCTAAATGCATTTGTGTCTGGACTAGGCCTGGACTTATCTTGTAAAAGGAAGAGGAAGATGTAATTTGATTTTGAAAGCATGCCTGAATAATGATTTTTTTCTCTCCCTCTAGTGAAACTAGAAGTTAAGAAATGAACACATCTATCTCATATTTATATATTCATAGAAAAATGTCACATCAGAATAGCACAGGGCTGAGTGGATTATTATAAGCATCATTTGTAATATAGCTGTCTTGACTATTAGCGGATGGAAATTTAATTGATGTAATCCTTCTTTGGTGGCTAGCCCTCTGACCATAACAATATATTGTTATTTATAATTTATTTTTCTTTTCTTATTCCCATAATCTCTTGGGAGTATTCATTTCTTGCTCTTCTGCTCTAATTTCTTCACATTCAGCAAAATGAAGAAAGCAATTTTAAAGGACTTTTATGCAAAAAACTTAGAGCCTATTTTACAAGCTACATACAGGGAGAATAAAGTATGGAGATGCTACTGAAGTAACCTCCCAGATCGCTGAAAGAATCCCCATGTATCCAATGGGGAAAACCTTCCTGCTAATTCCAAAAAATGTTGGTCATGGTAGTTACACAGGAGAACAAAAAGGGTACTCAAATGCCATCACGAAACTGAAAAGGAACTATCTTTTAAAATACATCATGTTCCCAGGATGTGTCATGGCACTGAAACCAAGCTCTAGGACTCTGTTCTGGTAACCCATAGTTCAGATTAAACTTTAGGATTTCACTGCTGGCACTCTGGTAAGTGTCAGTTTGGCTGGTATAAAACGTTGTTTTACTACAGTGATTTCCCAACCCATGAACATTATTAAGTTCAAAAACAAAAGGCAAACATTTGTTCTAAGACACTGGAATCAAGGTTCATGTAAACAGAGTAGCACTAATATTGTGAATCCAATCCTGACAGTTTGCATTTTAGTTGAAATGGTTCTCATTATAAAGCATGACAGGGATTGACTAGCCAAAGCTTTGTCTAATCCTGAAATGTCTAAATATGCATCTTACTTCTAACAGGAGATATAAAATAGGGAATCCCAGATATCTAGTGACAGATGCATTTTAATACACCTCCCCCTCTGCCTCTATAAGCTTCAAACTCTGTTTTGAAGAAGAAAAAATACCTCAGCAGTGATGATACATTTTCAAAGTCTTATACCACTATAACAGGAGTGGGCAAACACAGTGGTGGCTGGGATCAGTTCCTCTTTCACTGGGTGAGAAAAAAGGTCAGTCTGGAGTATCGGCAGTAGCTCTAAGAGCTACAAAAACATCCTTTAGTACCATCTGCAGCCTAAGAGCTACATTCCATCTACTCCACCACTATTGGTTGTGAGATTTCCACAAGAAATCAATTGTTTTTTTTCTATTGCTGGCCATAAGTTGTCTATCTGTAAAAGAGACATAATATGCCCAAATTCAACCAGTACAGCTTCCATCTTTTCCATACTTCAATCTGATAGAACAAACAGCACTTGGGGCCTTTCTGCCTATCATGGCATCGTCTTTATGTCTTTTGCTTTATTAATATCCCACTTTATTGTTAAATAAAAAGACAGTGGCAGCAGTTTCTGGACACCCTCTTACCCCCCCCCCCCCCCGCCCACCCACAAAAAAAGATGAATGCTAAACAAAACCTGCACTGCACTGCAGTGAACAGAATACTGAACAAGGCTGGAGGGACCCAGATGCAGCTTATGAAGTGATCTTGGATTGGTCTTAGCCTATGCTGCCTAACAGGTAGGATGATAGCATTTGGATTAACTGACTACCTCAAGGTCTTTGCAATACAGGTAGAATAAAAAATGTGATCATGAAAGAAACATAAAACAATTCACAGTGAGGGGAAATTCCCACTTTTGTAATGATCCTGCTTGTCATGGGCACAAGCCTCAAGTTTGCAATAGAGAGATCGGAATCTGCCGCTGTTTCATGAAACCACTCAAAAACCTCCTCTTCCTTCATGCAAAACAACTGCAAGTGATTATCAAGTAGCAATTAACTTCAAATGGCCCAAACCTCATGCTGGTTTCCTTAAAATTAGAACATAGCACAAAACCATGTAAACAAAAATAACTGCAGGGACTGATTGGTTGAAAAACATTCACTGCATTATCAAATACATGATATGTCCCAGACCGTGAGCGAATTCATGCACCTTTGATAACTATAATGAATTCAGAATTTTCATCCCTTGTAGCTTCGTTTTGCCATGATGGGAGATGCTGCTATTTTGTAACCTAGAGAAGATTCTAAAATATTCTGAATCTAAATTGAACATCAATACTGCCACCCCCTCCACCCCCAGTTTGATTTTGATACTGAAAATGACCTTTCCATGAGTGCAATAATCCTCTTAAGACTGAACACTACATTAATGGATCTTGGTGGAGCTCCTTTCTATTTACAATCACAGTAACTGCTATCTGAGCACCATTTTGAGGTCCTCTTTTTTCTCCATTCCATAATCTAACCTCATTAAGGTGCACGTAGACAGCATGATGATGTCACAATGTAACAAACAGCCTATCAGATCCAACCATCTCATATCATCATGACCTTCTGATTACCTTCATTCTGACAATAAAGAGCAGATGGAATATACGGTGGGGAAAAGTATAAGTTGTATAAGTTCTCCCACTTAAAAAGATGAGAGAGCCCTATAATTGACATCAAAGTTAGATCTCAACTATGAGAGCCAACATGAGAAAACACATCCAGAAAATCACATTGTCTGATTTTTAACAAATTTATTTGCAAATTATGGTGGAAAATAAGCATTTGGTCATTCCACAGTATTTGGAATTTTGCATCATTTACAAAAAAAAATTGGGCTTGACTCAACCATGCAGCTGTCAAAATTGTTTAGGTACTACCACATGGATGAAAACCAAGAAAAACACATATAGACCCAACTATCTCAGAAGAAGCATGTAAAAACCTAAGTATGTGTAATCTGCACATTGCTTCTCAAAATAGGGGTTGTTGTTCATTCGTTCAGTCGTCTCCGACTCTTCGTGACCTCATGGACCAGCCCACGCCAGAGCTCCCTGTCGGCTGTCACCACCCCCAGCTCCCTCAAGGTCAGTCCAGTCACTTCAAGGATGCCATCCATCCATCTTGCCCTTGGTCGGCCCCTCTTCCATTTGCCTTCCACTTTCCCCAGCATAATTGTCTTCTCTAGGCTTTCCTGTCTCCTCATGATGTGACCAAAGTACTTCAACTTTGTCTCTAGTATCTTTCCCTCCAGTGAGTAGTCGGGCTTTATTTCCTGGAGGATGGACTGGTTGGATCTTCTCGCAGTCCAAGGCACTCTCAGCACTTTCCTCGAACACCACAGCTCAAAAGCATCGATCTTCCTTCGCTCAGCCTTCCCTAAGGTCCAGCTCTCACATCCGTAGGTGACTACAGGGAATACCATGGCTTTGACTAGGCGGATCTTTGTTGCCAGTCTGATGTCTCTACTCTTTACTATTTTATCGAGATTGGACATTGCTCTCCTCCCAAGAATTAAGCGTCTTCTGATTTCCTGGCCACAGTCTGCATCTGCAGTAATCTTTGCACCTAGAAATACAAAGTCTGTCACGGCCTCCACGGTTTCTCCCTCTATTTTCCAGTTGTCAATCATTCTTGTTGCCATAATCTTGGTTTTTTTTTGACGTTTAGCTGCAACCCGGCTTTTGCGCTTTCTTCTTTCTTTCAAAATAGGGGATATCAAATATTTCTCAAAATACTACACTTGATCTTAGCCAAAAGGCCGAGAAGCGATATTTCTCAAAATGGATATAGTATTTTCACAACACCTAGAGAGCACTGTAAGAGGAATGTTTTAGATGAACTTGAGTGAATTCCAGTTGCAATGACAGTATTCTACCCAGGAAAGCAGTACTTTCACACCTATATATATATATATACACACACACACACACACACACAATTTAATTACTCCATATTTATACACCTCATGGTCAAAAAGTGGCACATAATATTTACCTCAAATAGAGACTAGCTAGCCAAACTACACACAGTATGGAATGCGAGGCTGCAGAAGTATCACTGCCTCCTCACTCATTCAAGCTTGGGAGGTAGAACTTCCAGCAGAAGCCAAGAACTTGTCTGTAAGTTTCCAGAATACATCCTCTATTTGCTAGGACGAGTCTAAGGTACAAAGGGACAGTCAGAGCTATCCTTAACTTGAGGCTATCATAATAGTGAAGGCAGCATCCGTTTCCTGGATAGAATACTGTCATTGCAACTGTAATTCATTCAAGCTCATCCAAAAAATTCCTCTTACAGTGCTCCTCATTGTAAGCAGCCAGTTCTGCTGGAGTGGAATTTTCCTGCAGTGAGTATTAGTCACTAGTACATAAAGATGGCCAACTGATCTCAGTGTTCTTTTGTCAAAACAATTTCCAAGGCAGTAATAATTACACTTGACTTAAACTGACCCTACAGATGCCTCACTTCAGAAATACACAAGAAGGGTTCTCTGTAATACTATCTACCATCTACCTCACAGTGCTAGATCTATTTATTTGAGAGACTAGCAAATTATAAGGATGTATTTACCTGACAGTTGTAATATAACACAAAAGTTATGAGGATCATCACTCGCTTTCTCTGTTGAGAAGCAAGTCATTTGAATGACCTCTAAAGTAAGAATGTGTTATTGAAAATGGCTAAAAATTACACAAAAGTTCACTTTAATGCCATATTCTGGAAAATATGTGTTGTTGTTGTTGTTGTTATCCCCAAGTTTGGGATCCAAGACAACTCACATATTACAAGATTGCAATCAAAACATACAAAATATTAACACTACAGTTGAAATAAACTTAACCACGTTAAAAACCTGCAGTCTAAAATTGTTTTAAACAGCAGTCCTGTTGCTAAAGGCCTTAAGTTCTAAAAAGCCTATCTGAACTATAAGGTTGATACCTCCAAACAGATGGATAGCAAGGGGCGGGGGGCATTTTAACCTCCCTATGAGCGAGTTCCAAAACTTAGGGGCAACCACTGAGAAGGCCTTCACTCATGTTCCCATCAACTATACACCTGTGAAACAGTGGCATGGAGAGAAAGATTTAATTATGTTTACAATTATATTTTAACATAGAAATGTGTCTGCATGTTTGCTCTGGGGGTTTTTATATAAAAAGAAAATCAGTATACAAAGGTACAAAATAACACAGTTATCTTAAAATAGTTTACATGCAGTAGGCTTTTACCTACCATTTTAATGATAGTTTTCCCAGTGACTGTATCTTCCATCAACTGTTGGGTGAAATGTGTTCCATTCTAGCAGTGTTGTAACTTACCAGCGGGAATGGCTTTAAAGCTGTCAAACACATTTTGAAACATCTACCCCACCCTTGTCCTTGGGATAGAATAATCTATACTAATCCTCCATTTCTTTTCTTTCAACGAGAAAGTTAGTTGGTCAGCCATAGCTAACTTTCAATATACACCAGCTCAGTGGTGTAGTTGTGAAGCTTTTTTTATTTTAAAACTTGCACTACTACACAATGGTGCAAAAGCACATGGATGTCCTGTATTTTAAGGGGGACCCAAAGGCACTTGAAATAATAACATCATACCCCATTTTTCTTCCATCTGCAGCACTATATTGTAATTTGTGGCTTTTAGACACACTATATATACAAATTATAAAACACAAAAGATCTAACTTATCTAAACCTTTCTACATTTTCCACATTATAGATTAGAGTGTCTGTAGAAATATGGGTATTCTTTACTGTGTGATCAGCAGTAACATGTGGAAGAAACATGAGCATAGTAGGTGCATCAGATACAAAAGGGACTACTTTGTAATCTCTACTTGTGTAACTAAAAGGAGGGCAACAAATCTCAACATGTTTTGATCTTAATTCTTGATTACAAAATAAAATAAAGTCTTAATAATGTCAACTGTATATGTTGTATATGTTGACAAAGAAATGAAATTGTGCTATGTGTAGAGATAACCTCAGGAGTCAACTATATTCCCAGTAATTTGAACAAGACCTTTAGTTCATTATTTACTGAACTACAACTCCATTTTGCATGCAATACTATAACAAGAAAGCATGAATAACTTGACTCTGCATGGTTTTCAGTATAAACTGTAAAATAATAAGAAAACTTTATTTGTATTCCGCCCTATCTCCCCAAGGTGACTCAGGGCAGATTCCAACATACAACAGCAAACATTCAATGCCTCTATTCTGTAGGTCAGAGATACTGATCTACAGAATGGGCTTACCAGTGCCTTTTGATGCAAAGTACTAACACATATCTTGTAGACAAAACCCACTGCCTTTGTCTACAGGACATCCTTTGCCAGTGCCACCTCCTACTATTTCTGCTGCCCAATAGCTTCCCTTCCAGTCATTCTCTGCTATTCTCACCACTGGAACCACTAGTTCTCTTCTGCTGATGCAACCCTTACTCCATGAAGAGGAAAGATGTAATTTAACCATATGTTTTCAGTGAGAGCATTCCACCTTGTGTGCCCTACTTACAGGCTAGAGTTTTTACAGAATATAGGTTCTCTGTTGCTCTCAACTTCCCTAACACTCTCAAACACCCACACACATAAAAGTGGGCATCTGATAGAACCAAAACAGTATCTGAGAGATATGCACACAATTGTACAGAACACATTAAAGGAGAACAGACTCCTTCAAAGAAGAACCTTTTGATGAAGAACCTACAATTTGAAGTCAATACTCCTGTTATGCAAATGAAAGGGAAAAATCTGCAGATAGCATACCAGTAGTGATGTCTCAAGCTATAGAGATGGAATCTATCCAAATTCTAAGAAAAAATGCCCAAAAATAATTCAGTCCCAAAGAGAGGAGAGGTAGCTAGGCAAATATCTCTAAACTATTTCTGAAACCTCAGTAGACCAGTTTCAGAAACAGATAGCTATAGGGATCAGGTATGTTTTAGCAACAAGGCTGAAAAGTGATGATTTAAAGAGTGAATGGGAAGAGGTGAACTTAAACAGAATGAAAGATTAATGCAGCAGGTGATTCCCAAATAGAGGTATTTTGAATGCTTACATGGCACAAGTTTCCAAAACTGAAATAATTGTAAAACCAAACCTTAACATCTTTTGGATAAAGAGCACAATGACATCTGTTATATGTAAACAAACATACATACTTGCAGTTCATAGGGACAAAGGGCAATCTTTAGGCAATCACATTGTAGATACAATCTGCTTTCAGTCTGCATTTACATTGACATTTAAGATAGCCAAATCTCCTTCAATTTGGCAGTTGTATAGAACAGATAACCACAGCCATCAGTATGGATATGCTGCAGCAACATGGTACATCCCATCCCTTGGGAATCTACACTGGCTCCCATTTTGTTAGCCTTCCATTGACAGATAAAGTTTTCTTACCTTGCCAGTATGCTTTTGAGAATCTGCTTTTTATAAGGAAAGGTCTTGTAATAGTGTACTCTATTGTTTTGATTCCCCCCCCCCCTTTTTAATGGAGAGCCTTTGTTTCTAATTCTAAAACAAATCATATTTTAACAGTGAGCTTTTGAAGGTTTAACCAATATAGATATATAGATATATAGGTGTCTATTTTAATTTTTGTAAAGCACTTCAAGTCCCATATCTCAGAAAAAGGAAGAATGTGGAAGAAAAGAAGAAAGCTAGCCATTTTGAACATTACTGTGGCTTATAATTTGCCTCAGAGTTGCACACTAAAGTGGTGGGATTGCATGGAAGACACTTAAGAATTCCTCTGAAGTCAAAATGGGAGAGAAGTTCCCAAAGATAAACAGCTCAAGAAGCATTGTATCGAAAATAGTGCTAAATTAGAATAATATAGTGAAACAGCCCAGTCCCAATCCCAATGTACAGAGGTAAATCGCATTCATTTCAGCAAGACATTTATTCCCAGTGAATTAAGAACACTTACATCACAAGAATACTTAAGGAAATGGTAGCAAGCAAACTGTTTCCTTACATTGTAGGCACAGTCTGTAGAAACAGCAGTCTATATCATGATTCCCAAACTCTGAAAATGGAGTTGTTATTGTTGTTACTCTTGCTTAATCTGCCTGACCCCCACTGCTTTTTAATTGGAGTCATGCAGCTCAGATCTCCCTGAGAACCTGAGGAGAGAGGAAATGGCACATCCTCCACTCAACAGACATCCAAGAGCCCTAGGATATGCTACCTCCAGATGCTCCCTAATGGCAGCACACAAAGGGAAAAGGTGGAATCATATTAAATGGAAGCACCCTGGGCAATAGAAATGGCAACTCTCTGCACACCAATGCACAACAACTAAAGGATCTGCTTTGCAAAACATACAAAACAGAGGGAATGGTTCAAATGCACTGCTTCACCAAAGCCAAGGGATGTGAGCACCCAGTCAGCCTTCCGTACCAAAAGAGTGCAATTTCTATGACAAAAAGTAACTAATATATGGGAAAGCCAGCTTTTATAGGTAGAGTGAAAATATAGTATTGGCTGGAGAGCATTCTTCCTAGGCAGGCCACAGGAGGGAAAGGGATCACCCTGGCATAGCTCACACTGCCAATCAGATAAGCCATATTGGTGGGCAAAGGTCTGTACAAGGGCCAGGTTCAAGGGGGCTTTCAGAGCTAAACAGCTAGGCCCAGCCTGATATATAGAAGGCTAAAACCAAATGAGCTGGGCATCTCATCCTGTCATTAACTCTCCTCCTCTCCCTGTTTGTTACAGACTTCTGCTGTTTCCTAGAGATCTATGAAGCATCTTCAGTGGATCCTCTGTCTGGTACTTGAAAATAAGCCAAGCCACACTTCTGTAAACATCACAGCATGGTTTGCAGCTGAGCCATTTATTTAGGGTGGGCCAGTTGTTTGTTTAGGATGTGCTACAAAACTGCAAAACGGTTTCCTGAAACAGACCATGGCAGGTCTTCTCACAATACAAACTGTATCCATCACCAAAAGCACGGTATTTCTCCTCTCAGCAAACAGAGAGAGATCTATATGTCATTCTTTCTCTGACATAAATAACGAGAAGGGCTTCACTCACTTAACCAAACAAGGCACCCTGTTTGCATAAGAAAAATTGGGACTGGGTGTTATATGTACAAATCAGCAATCAGGGCTAATGCAAAACCTAGTGATCCCCAGTGGATTGTACATCATATGTTCATCTAGTGAGGCAAAACAGAAAGCTGAATCCATTGGCATTCGAAATGTGGTATTGGGGTGTTTGGACAAGACTTTCTGTGATGTGTTAAAGAAAAAGTTATATCTCTATGGTTTCTTCCACATTTCAGTTTCCTGTGATGTCATTTTATTTTTTCACTGCAAGTATTACAGTTTCATTTTAAGCACTTTCTGTATAGTCAACACTTAAAGCAGGGCAGCACACCAGCCCCACACACTCCATTGACACTTTCATTGCCCTTCTATATGTCAGGTTTGGGGGTCTGAAGAATCAAGTCTCCATAACTCCATGTTAGTAGGAAGCTTAATCTTCCAGGTTACCCAGTGAATAAGGAGTTATTTCCCCTGGATCACAGGTGGCAAACTTGTGGACCTCCAGGTATTTGGGACTCCAACTCCCAGAAGCCCTAGTCAGTTTATGTCCAATGGTCAGGAATTTTGGGAGCTGAAGTCCAAAACAACTGAAGGACCACAGCTTGAGGTCAGTTCCATGGATAATAAAAGCTATTGGAGCTGGGAACGGAGCAAAGAGAATCAAGGATTTTCTGGCCTAGATCCAGCTACTAGTCCCAATTAAAGTAAAGCCACTGAATCAATTGCTTAATGGTATATCAACATCAGAAAAACCCCACTGATTCTGTGTATCTACTGTTGATAGAACTAGCACCTGAACTAAGACTGCTTTCTCTTTATTTATTGAGAAAAACACCTGAATAATGACTGAATAAGGCTTCTGGGATGCATTGATACCAATAAATGGTTTAACTTAAGTATGCTATCTCCTGGTCCTTTCATTAAAAATCATGGACTAAGAATTGAAGACAACAAAACTTGTACATACTAAACTGATGTGGACCATGGTTAGATAATAATGTGTTTTTACCAAACCCATATGCCAGAAATAAAAGCAGGGAGCAGTCTAATAGTGTAAAGATAGCACTGTTGCTATTTAAGGTTTTGAGTGGATGAGTATATATATGAAAAACATCTGCTTGGCATTACAATAGAAGAAGGAAACATTTCGGCCTCCAAATGTTACTAAACTACAGTTCTCATCATTCATTACCTCAATCAATGGCTGATACCAAAGGAGAGACACCCCCCTGGGCACACAGAAAACTGAGCGACTTGGAAGGTGCTGAACAGACTGCGCTCTGACACCACGAGATGCAGAGCCAACCTTCAGAAATGGGGCTACAAAGTGGAATCCACGACATGCGAGTGTGGAGAAGAGCAAACTACAGACCACCTGCTGCAATGCAACCTGAGCCCTGCTACATGCACAATGGAGGACCTCCTTGCGGCAACACCAGAGGCACTCCAAGTGGCCAGCTACTGGTCAAAGGACATTTAATCAACTACCAAGCTTGCAAATTCTGTGTTTTGTCTGTTTGTTTGTTTTTGTTAAAAATGTAATACAAATGTCTGGTTCCTGATGACACGATAAATAAACCATGGCTTGTACGAATGAGAGCTGTGGACCAAATAATGTCTGATCATCTGGAAAATTTGGTTAAGAAAGATACTATGAGTTCAGAACAAAGAAAACAAGTCTAACTCAATAGAGAGCACATGCTTTCTGTAGTTATAAGTGGTATACTCAATTCTTACTATTCCCTCTTAAAAGGGATCTCATGAGTCAAGAGGGGGAAATCCTGCCTAAGATCCTGGAGAAATACAGGCACCAAATCAATAGATCTAATTCAGATGGGCCAAGGACCATGTTAGAATTTTCCTAAATAGGATTTTTTTTGTGTCTTTCATGGAGGGTTAGAATGGACAAAATAGAATAAAGAAGACTTGGAAAGCAGGGTCTGGAGCTGGAAAGATGCTGGGTCTTTCTATTGATCATCATATCCTTATGAACTGCTGCTTAGGCATGGGGCCAGCATGTGACTCATTGAAAATGCACTGGATGTTGCCCTGAGAACATTTTGGACAGAAGCAAAAAAGAATCACCATGAACCTTTTCTGGCTGCTGTACAATACAAATAAGCACCTCTTCTTTTCCTGTCTTCTCAGAAAAGGGAAAAATTGCATGTACATGTTGATGTTCAGCACCCAGTTCTTCAATAAATCTATATAAATCTGATATAAATGAGGCGGTCCTGATGTCCACAGCAATGCCACTCAATTCAGAATTTAACCATTCATTTCTATAAAGGGAACAGATCCATGTCTGCAAATATGTATTTATGAAGAAATTCTCATGTGCTAAAAGTGAATGTCCAAAGCCCCTATTCAGATTTTCACCTGGATAAAAATGAGTATTAGTCTTCCCTACTAGCTTTGATCAAGGATTTTGTGTACTGATTCTTTAAACATTAAATGTATGTGTGAGCTATCTGTATTCTTCATTCTTCCATATGGAATGGCTGTGTGAAGGAGAGAGTTTCATCATTAGACTACATGGCAAGATTTAGCCTACATCTACTGAAATTCCCTCTTCTACACATTTGTTAAAGGTAGGTAAGACCTGTTCTCTATTTTCACATGGCCACTTGAGACGCCATATCAGGACTAACCCAGGCATGTAGATTTCAAAACCAAACCTGAGGCCTTGGGCCAATCTTTTGTGATATCACAGAGAACAGGACATGGTGATGCCAGTAAGCATGATGTCATAAACATGATACATTAGGCATCCATTGCACAGAGTATAATATTCATATTTTAAAATCCACCAAGTTTAACAAAGGGGGGACATAAGCACACACTATTCAAGACAGAATCCTTGCCATAAGATTTCTACTCCTGAAAACCATGGATTCAGGAACCCTAGAACTCTGGAAACTTACAAAAATGGGTCTAAATCAAGTACTATTCCAGATAGAATGGATCAATTGAAGATGCAAGTTTTATACTTCAGTGCATGGTTGCCACCTAGCAGATGTCTTTAGGCCACAAGACTACTTAATTTAATTGAGGACACCAAGCAAATCCTATCCTTATATCTTCCATGTTCTCATTTCCCCATAACTGAACAAATCTTCTAAGTATTGTTTTGCCTACACAACCAAAATGTCATACATAGATTTCCTATCATTAGTGGAATCCTCACAAACCCTCACAAGTAGGGAACAATAAGCATTCTGCTTTGTTAATGCTCCAGTTCTAACTCGTGTGAAAGACTCGCAACTGAGTAAAATTTAGTTATAAGCTCTCCAGCTATTGGACTATATGGGATCAGGAGAGTAGCACCTGTATTATTTTTATTTTATTTATTTATTTGCTTCATTTGTTAACCGCCGCTCTCAGCCCTAGGGCGACTCGTGGCGGTGTACAACACACAAGAAACATATTATACAATAAACTACCATGACACTATCAACAACATAACACTAATACACTATCATCTAACTACACTAAAATAATCCGCTTCGTCTTATCATAGAATCATAACCAATCTCGTAGTCTACATTCCGTTCCAGTTGTCATTTCCAGTTACCGTAGCATTTAGTTAAATGCCTTCTCAAAAAGCCAGGTCTTCAGGCTCTTCCGGAAGGACATAAGGGAGGGCGCCTGCCTGATGTCAACGGGGAGGGTGTTCCACAGCCGGGGGGCCACCACTGAGAAGGCCCTATCCCTCGTCCCCGCCAGACGTGCCTGTGAGGCAGGCGGGATCGAGAGAAGGGCCTCCCCAGACGATCTCAAGGTCCTCGTGGGCTCATAGGCCGAGATGCGGTCCGAAAGGTATTTTGGGCCGGAACCGTTTAGGGCTTTGTAGGATAGCACCAGCACCTTAAATTGGGCCCGGAAGCAGATCGGCAGCCAGTGGAGCTGGGACAACAAGGGCGTTGTGTGCTCCCTGCGTCCTGCTCCTGTTAGTAACATGGCTGCCGCGCGCTGGACTAGCTGAAGCTTCCGGGCCGTCTTTAAGGGCAGCCCCACATAGAGAGCGTTGCAGTAGTCAAGGCGGGATGTGACCAGAGCGTGTACCACCGTGGCCAAGTCAGACTTCCCAAGGTACGGGCGCAGCTGGCGCACGAGCCTAAGCTGTGCAAATGCTTCCCTGGTCACCGCTGAAACCTGGGGATCCAGGCTCAACGATGAATCCAGGGTCACACCCAAGCTGCGAATCTGCGCCTTCAAGGGGAGTGCGACCACATCCAGCACAGGCTGTAACCCTATACCCTGCTCGGCCTTGCGACTGACCAGGAGTACCTCTGTCTTGTCTGGATTTAATTTCAGTTTGTTCGCCCTCATCCAGTCCATTACAGCGGCCAGGCACCGGTTCAGGACCTCGACAGCCTCCTTAGTAGCAGGTGGGAAGGAGTGACAGAGTTGGACATCATCTGCGTACAGATGACACCGTACCCCGAAACTCCGGATGATCTTACCCAGCGGCTTCATGTAGATGTTAAACAGCATGGGGGACAGTATAGAACCCTGAGGAACTCCACAGGTCAAAGGCTGTGGTGTTGAACAGGAGTCCCCCAATGACACCTTCTGGGTACGGCCCTCCAGAAATGACTGGAGGCACTGCAACGCAGTGCCCCCAAGACCCATTTCCGCAAGGCGCCCCAGAAGGATACCGTGGTCGACGATATCGAAGGCCGCTGAGAGGTCCAGGAGCACCAACAGGGACACACTCCCCCTGTCTAGCTCCCGGCGCAGATCATCCACTAAGGCGACCAGAGAAGAGAGTATAACACCAAGAGGAAATGGATGTGTAATTTAATTACCAATTGCCTCACAAATTACAGAGCTTTTAAAACTCTGATGTCCTCTATATTTCATTGGAAACAGAAATGTTGTTTATTAGTTTTTTTAAAAAAAAAGCTTGTTCCATTAAGATGGGAAAAGTTAAAGTATTTAAGTAAAAATAAGGCAGCTGAAGCAGGCTACATCACATTACTCCATTGTGCCTTATATCAAAAGATACCTTTAAACTAATTCCCAATAACAACCATTTAAGCCAATTCTGTTTATCATGTCTGTCCTAAAACATTCGACCATACAAAATCAAAAACAGACAAATGGCACTCAGTCCCATATGGCTGCGACATTTCCTGGCCAAGGTTTTGCACCAAATATCTGACTACCATGAAGAAAATAGTAACACCCCCCCCCCCCCCCCCCGGTGATTGGGAAAGTAAACTGTTGAATTTCTGTGTGCCAGGCAAGGGCATGAACCCTGCTAAATGTTCAAAAGGGTGACACCAACCTTCCCATTGCTAATTTGTTATCCTTCTGTTCTGTCAAAATCTGCTGCTCTGGACAGGTGCCTCATTCCATCTAATGGGTGGGCCAACCTTATAAGTTGCTTAAAAATATCTTAGACTGTAATTGCACATACATTTGTCTGGTTATAACTCCCAATGAATGCAATAGAACAAACTTCTGTGAAATCATTTTTAGGACTGAATTGTGATTTACACACTCCTATAAAATATCCAAGACCATCTGTCTTTGGCACTGCAACAGGAGACTGGGGAAATTCTGCCTTAACAAGCAGTGTTAAAATGCCACCTTAGCAAAATCCCACAATTAGAAATATTTCAGACTGGATGACTTGCTTTTTAAATTTAAAATCAATTAACATTTTATGTTATTCATCTCCAAAGTCCATTTGTAACAGCTGAAGATAGGTAACAGGCAGGCAGAGAGTGGGTATATGCACCCACACATGAACCTGATTAAGCTATGCAGCTAGTACATTGTGCAAAATCACTACACAGGAGAGCCAACCCCAATTTAGGGAGGATCAATAATAATTAAATGCATTTATGCTACAATGGAATTTACCGCTTGTTCTTCTACTAAATCACATAACACTGCAATCTAACAAATCACTGCCACACCTATCTATTGCTTTAGGCACAACAATTGCAATGACTGCATAGGGAAGAGAAAATTGTAATTGATGCCAACAATAAGAAATAATGCATAACTAGAATATATGGTGGAAGGACAAGATCCTTGGATGTGAGAGCAACACTGTAACATTTGACTGGCTCACAAAGTTTGTGATTCACACAACTCTGCCCTGGCAAGGAGGAGTGCTTGCACGCTGGCACAGTTTCAAAGAGCACAGTTAAGATATCACTGGTGCTTTGTCTGTCCAGAAATTACCATAAAGGTTTCTTTGGCCCACAAAGTGCCTCAAATAAACCCAACCTACATGAGCTGGGTATATACATTCTAAATCACATATCCACCTACTTAAGTGGCCACTTTAATGCACTTCATGCTTCATCACTTCCACCAGTGCTAATGCCACAATACATCTGATAGCTTTCAAGGCACCAAAGCACTTATAAGGTCCTTTAGGCAGTTATTCAAAATTCATGTGTGGGTAAAAGGAGTTACGGTTTCGTCGGCTGGTCTCAAGTCTAGCCTCCACAGGTTTAAGCACATAATTGGCACAAATCCAAAATGATCATGGTTTACACAAGCATGGGCAAATTTAGCAGCGATTAGGTCCAATTTTAATTCTCCAGGATCTGGCATGGGTGAAACTTGGTAGCAATGAGGCGGGGTACTTAAAATAAGGTAGTCTTCTGGTGATAGAGTTTATCAATAAATCACAAATCCACTGATGTTTGCTTTATGTGGATTTTCTTCCTATTCGTGGCAATGTGATTATCCACTGCAATTGCATGGCTTGAGTTGGTGTCAGGCTTTTAAGTGGCCTCTTTAATTGTTTACTGGAATGACACTTTACGCAGCAATGTACCTTTCGGTCCTTCTTTTTAAGATCCTATTCAGAAAGGAGATGCCAAAAGAAATTGATTCAATGTGGATCATATGAAACAAGAAGAAAATATCCTTGGGAACCAGAGCTTGGAAAGTTACCTTTGTAAGTAATTAGTTGCAATGCTAATTCCAAACTCATACAGAGAAACAGTTACTTACCACTGTAATTCTAATATTTTTCTAAATTAAGTTACTATCACTTACTCTAAAACTAACTGCAAGTCACTGGCCTATAGAACTAAACACAGTTTCCTTTTATCTTCCTTGTTGCTACCTCAAAATCCAGAAAAACGTATAAGGCACAGAACAAACAGGCCTGTGAAACAAGTCATATGGCTCCATTACATCCCTGTAATTATAGAAGTAACTACTGGCAGTCCCCAAGTTACAAACAAGACAGATCCTGTGGGTTTGTTCTTAAGTTGAATTTGTTTGTTAAGTCAGAATAGATAAATATTTTAAGTGTAACTCCAGACAAAAATATATTGTTTAGCTCTGAATAGCATAGGGAAGGATTAATACTCCTATGGTGTTTGTTCTGCTCTCTGTGCCCCTGTTCAGAAGATTTAATCGCACGTTCTGTCCTTGTAATAATTAGGTTTTGAAAAATTTGTATGTTGTGGAAACAAGGATTGGTGAGCAAGCTCCAGGTGATACACTTTTTCCCATGATAACTCTTTCAGGAGTGAATTTCCATTCCTAGGAGTAGATTTCTCTCACCTCCTGTTGTCTAACCCCATTCTTAACTATGAGTCATTTGTAAATCGGATGTTTGTAATTCAGGGACTGCCTATACATGCTACAATTGCAACACAAAAAGCATCAAAGTTATCTTGTTAGGTTTCAATTGTAACAATAGGTAATTATAATTTTCTTATTGCAAACCAACTTGTTTCATTACAAATATCTAGTTGCTTATAAATAGCTACTTGCTGGGACCCCAATATTTTGAAAATACAAAAATAATAAATGAAGATATCTGTGATGAATATTATTCCCAATTGTTTTCTACAAACATTAATCATTAATGGTTTTTGGATGGAAATTCTTTTCATTTGTTATGCCATCCACACATTTGCAAAACAGCAGACATCGAATTTCAAGAGTGAGTTGATAGTGTGTGCAATGGATCAGAAACTAAAGTGAATGGGGGAGAAATGAATCAAAGGGCTAAATCCAAAATCAACTGGCACTTGGAGACTGGAAGGAGAAAAACAGTATAGTGATGATAGGTACATAAAAGACTGACCTAGAAAAGCATCACTACTTGAGATATTCAATTCCTAATCCAGGTCTGATTACATTAGATTCAACACCCGCTTTCTAGCGTTGCACACCAGCTAATTCTCTGCTCTACATTGCTCTCATCTTGCTGTTATCTTGCTTGCATTTCAATACTGAAAAAGCAGCGTAAATGTCCCCAGGGCTCCTAATTCAGTAAGTATAACAATTATGTTACAATTTATGCATATGCATATGCTGTAACAGCTACTTCAGCACACAAACCATAGCAAATTCCTAAGAGGAAAGGATGGCATGCTGGTGGAGTTATAAGAAAAATATTTATTGGAATCAAAATGGTACGCTGTTCTTACAATTACATAATGACATTCCACAGAGCACAAAAACTAATATGCTGCAGGACCTAGAGCACTGAGCTAGGAGTAGGAAGGCCAGGTTCAGAACCAGCAGTCTGTCATGAAGATAACTGGATGGCCTTGAGATGGGGGTAGACAACTGGTGGTCTTCCAAATGTGGTTAGAGTGCAAATCTCATCAGCTCTAGTCAGCACAGCCAGTGGAGGGATGAGAAGAGTTGTGGCTCAACAAGTCTAGCTCAACAAGTTGCCCATCCTACCCGAGGAAAATGAGTGGGGAGCTACAGTGGGTCCAGACCTCAAATTTCTATCCTCTGAAGTTGTTTGAAAGGCTGGTTTCCAAAACCTGTATAAGAGCAATTCTCTTTTTAATGGCCAGAAAAAAGGGTTGGTTGGGCTGTTGGAGTTTTATCACCTCACTCCAGGCACTCTAAGGATGTTATTGATGTTGTTATTGTTGCTTGCTATTAATTCCTTGCATCCCATCTCTTCTTGATTGGGACTCAAGGTAGGTTACAAATTAATCACAATATACTTACAAATAGATAAAAGATCAACATTAAAAAAAGAGAGGTGGCTTTTAAACTGTATTCTTATTTTTGTTTAGTGTTTTTCCTCAATCATACTGGTGGCCGAGTTCAATTTTTTGGGAGAAAGACAAGATGTAAATCTTGGATGGATGGATGGATGGATAGACAGACATCATAGCATTCAAATGGCATAGAGAAGATGTTCCCAAATGAAAAAAGTCAAGTGTATACTAAGGTACTGCTTCACCCCTCCCACCAAATCTCGTTTGGTTTTAACCGTATACCTGAAATAGATTCCCATAATTCTCTGTTGCTAATTCTTTACCATTGCTCCCTACCCCTGCTAGGTTTTGGCTATCCATCACTGAGGGGCCACACTAGCTAGGAACATCTAGGGATGGTCATCCAAAAGGGTAATTTTTCCAAACTATTATCTAGCCCAGTGGTTCTCAACCTGTGGGTCCCCAGGTGTTTTGGCCTACAACTCCCAGGAATCCCAGCCAGTTTACCAGCTGTTAGGATTTCTGGGAGTTGAAGTCCAAAAACATCTGGGGACCCCAGGTTGAGAGCCACTGATCTAGCCTCTCTGATCTCTACCTATTTGGGAGCCCTGTATCTGCAAGCCTGAATGAGACAGAGCCTGAAACATTCAAAGCTTGGCCTCCCCACTCCTAGCCTAGTCCCTCCTAGGGTCTTGTTTCTGGATGTGATGCTAAAGTATGCCTCTACAGCAGAGTTTATGAAATGGTGCTCCTCCAGATGTTTTGAACTTCAGCTCTCACAACTCCTAAAAGCTGGTAAGCTGGCTGGGATTTCTGGGAGCTGAAGTCCAAAACATCTAGAGGAGCATAGTTCGAGAAATATTACTCTAAAGAATAAGGGGACAAATATTAACATCATGATCTATTTTTAAAATGGTAACAGTCCCAAACAGGTAAACATTCCCAGACCTTCCTCTATGTTGCATGAGAGTGAGATTACACCATCCCATCCCATTAAATGTCTATACACAAGTATGTTCTGACAGAGCATGCATTCACAAGCTACAACACACATAGTTCTAAACAGGTGATCCAGTTCTATCATTCACTGTAGAAAACAAGAATGCAGTTGGGCCATATAGTTCCTATGCACGGTGAGATGGCTCAACTCTGCTCAGATATCACTTGCAGGAAAATATTTTCTGATCCAGAACAATGGAAAGCCAACCCTTTCTTTTAAAAAAACCAGTTACTACATTAAGTGCCTTCAGACAGACTAGAAAGAAACCTCATTTGCTTTTATAGATGCTGCCTTGACATGTTAAACAAAATCAGTCTGCCATCTGTCGCAGAGGACATTTAAGGAAAACTAACGGGTTGAATGTTTATTTTGGCTCCCAACACATCACCTGTTCCCTCTCACCCATCCTTTCCTGTAGCATCACTAGGCACCAAAGTAAAGGATGCATTTTACAAATTATTCGTTTTGATTAATTGCTATTGACTCAGGTCCAGTCTCCCACGGACAGCCCTCCTGCTACTTTCCTTTCTTGGTTATAACAAGAGAGCCTGGTTGCTACTCAAAGAGATTTTCCTTTTAAGAACAGAATACCACATTCACAAATGATAGCTTGAAGAGAGCATGTGTTGCTCAAAGGAGCTAAGAATAGCCCAGTCAACAGGGCCTATGTTTAAACTGAAACCCTTCTGAAATCTCAAAGCTAGCTTATTTTCTTCTTTCCATTTCAAAATTTAAACTTTTAGGAGCTTAGCCCTTTCATGCAGAAGAGGAATGCATCGCTGCTGTAAAACATTACACATCATAACACAGATGCACAAAGGATCTGGGTGTATTTTATCATTAAACACAGGGAAGAAAAAAATGCTATGTGAATATGCAAACTGGAGAATTCAAATGGATACTGAAGGAGAAAGAAAAGCAAAAAGAGTATTTTGCAACACTTTTCATCACAGTGATTCAAATGACATCTCAGGAATGAAACCCACGAAGGGTGCTTTAGGCCAGTGGTAGGCACATTCAGGAGGTTGGTAGCCAATTTTCACCCTTGGGCCCAACCCCTGAAAATGAAACTGAGAATTCCCAGATACCCACTTCTAGGTTTAAAAACACTCCAAAGAGAGGCATGGGAGGAAGGTTTTAAAGGCAACATTAAGCACAAAGAAGAGCTTATGAATGAGAATTACTGTCACCAAGGACTTCCAGGGACAGGAGTTCTCAATTTTTTTCTCTTCTCCACCTGGAGAAGGGACCCCTCAATATACATACTTTGCTGATTAAATGACAGCAAATGAAATGCCCCACTCTCCCAAATCAAGATGTGTAGTAGACAAAGCCACACATGTGACTTTGGCATAGGAAGCAGAAAATTCCTTATCGCTAGCAAGAAAAATACAATGAGAATAAATAAAATAACTTTAAAAATTGCCACTCTCTTCTATGACACTCAAAATCTGCTGCCCAATGGTAGTGCCAGACCTGGTCTTCACATAGTGCTTAGCCTGACAGACAGAAAATAGCTCATCTGATAGATGCTCTGCCATATCAAAATTAGGACTAGCTATTATATTTAGGCTACTGATCTTTATTATTTATTTATTTATTTATTTATTTCGCGCGCTTCTACCCCGCCCTTCTCAACCCCCTAGGGGGGACTCGGGGCGGCTTACAAAAGGCACAATTCAATGCCTAACAGTTCACAAAATACAATATACAAGATACAATATAACAACAACAATTATAACAAGTTAAAACAATCAAATTAATACAATAGCAGCAATAAAATCATCTTGTGGTCAACGTTCGCCAATTCATAAATACAAAGATTTTGAAAACCAAAGAAAAATACAGGGTCCTGCCAGTTTAGGAATGAAAAATCATTCTGCAGTGTCTTCAGATCTGATGCCACAGGATTGTGAAATCCCATCCAGAATTACAGGGTTTGCCGTCCTATGCCAGGTTTCCCTCAGCAGAGGGCACTTAATATGCTTCCAGCCAGTTGGAAATGACTACTTTCCAGGAAATGATGCCAACTATGCCAGCACCCCATGTCCTGTACAAGTGTTTCATTAACTCAACAAGGGCTCCCACTAATCAACTGTGCTTCTGATATACAGGGCCACCGGCATCTAAGAGTAAATGGATATATCAACAGACTAAGCCAGCCTATCTACAGACTAAATCTATCTACTGTTTGCTGCTCTATTGACAGAATCACTAGCATGTCTGGGGTTTTAGAGGTCTTTTTAGTGCCAGATTAATGTCAAGGTAAATAAATAAGGCAAAGGGGCTTTTAAATTCAATGCCACACCAGTATCATTTCTCATATTTTTGCTTTGTCTACTCTAACAAATGGGCACTTGAGGAGGGTAGACAAGAGGCTTGATGGTGGCAACTAACTTGGTACTTTGAGTACTCAACAGAGTAGGCAATATCTATGAGAGAGGACCTACCAATCTTAACTACACAGTGTAATACTGCCACTTATTAAGTGAAGAGATTTTTTTCTCTTCTTTTCCATAATTGTTTGCTAACGAGGGAAGCTGGCCAATGTTTCCCGAGTGTGCTGGAGATGTTTGCTCAGTAGCTTTGGGTGAAGAAGGAAACGGTTTCTTCAACAAGCATTCATTGTTACACCTACTGTTCTCAGTGTAGGTATGTACACATAAACAGACATTGCAGCAATGAGTATTACCTGTTATCATTCTTAAAGAAGATCCAACTAAGGAGATGTCACTGAAAATGTCTTGCTTCCAGAGGCAAAGTGTTGGATGTACCACACACTACTGTTCTGCAGCCCATTTCCAAACTACTCAGAAACAAATCATTTATTTATTGGGTCTTTAACCTGCTACAACAGATCATTATTATTATTTGCCATACTTGTACTCTGCCTTTCTCTACCCTGACAGGGGGACTCAAGGCAGCTTACTATGGCACAACATCGTGCCTCAACACAATCACAGATGAAGCTTTTATGTTGTGATGTGTCTCCATCTTAATGTGTTTTAAGTATGTTTCTACAATTTGGTTAAGCTATGTGTTTTTTAAAACAATAGCTTTTAAACTTGTGTATTAATTGTGTATAATCATCTTTAGCTGTACTTTGTTTTAACTGGCTGGATTTAAATTAAATTAAATAAATAAAACAACATTTTATAATTATCTAAAAATCTTAACAGCAACTCTAACATTGCAGCTTTGGCCTATAGAAATTGCTGTTCATTGTCACTTTATTTGATATTACATAGCAGACACATGTAAGACAGGTAAGCATTCTGCTAAATAAGTCTCATCGATCAACCCAAAGCTCTACCGTTCTAATATTGTTAAGATGTCCTGCGCAATTTTGTGTTAATGCATTTGATCCTGGCAAACCACTTTAGGACAGTAATATCCTCATGCAGACCGTTCCTACTCAAAAAAAAATGTAATGCTCCGAATAAAAACACTGGAACCACCATGCATACTTTATTATTTCAATTGTGATTGTAATTGTGTATTGTGTTAACTGTATCATTTTCTCTTTCAAAAATTATTTATGTATGTATTATTTTAGAATCATAGAGTTGGAAGAGACCTTGAGGGCCATCCAGTCCAACCCCCTGCCAAGAAGCAGGAAAATTGCGTTCAAAGCACTCATTTTGTCTAAAATTGCATTGTAAACTATACTGCAAGAAAAGGTACTATATCATAAATAATAACATCCCTATTTTATTCACTGAAACCTCTTAGCAAATATATTTTGTCATTACCTATAACTCATGTAGCAACCTTGTTGTTTCCTTCTCAGCCACCATTATCAAAAGAACTAGGTTACAACTATTTCTTCAAAGCCTATATTTATGTTTGGAGCACTTTTTTGCTACTGAAAATAATCTGCTCTTCCATGGTCAAAAATGACAGATTTTGCTTGCATCCCTAGAAGTGGGGATAGTGGCTAGCCAGGCCACATTTGCAGAATGATTCAACAATTGCACACCATAGCAAAGGAAGAACAAAACAGTTTAATTTTGCTCAACTAAGCTCCATAGGAAGAACTCAAGGTATTCAGTTCCTCATACAATTAAATGGATAAGCAATCGTCCCTGAATCATAATACCACAGGCAGAAATCTCATATCATCTCACCTTCAAACACAATATTTTCCTTCCCAGAGGGTTTTTCTCCATTGACTCATCGAGAAATGAAACGTGATGTTCACATACGTGTCAATCAGCTCAGTTAACCATTCTGAAAAACATAATTCTCAAAGAAAAACAAACTCTACAGAATTATACATTTTCTTCTGCCAAGCCAAATTACGGCTAACAATGGCACATTCAGTAGAAGCAGAGCAGGGAAGAACCTATATTAACTATAATTTAAGACATCTGTCTGTTATGCCATCCAAATCCATACGTTTGATCCTGAAGTTATCAAAATTAATGCTATCTAATGTAACAAAAACAAAGATTTGGGACCCTGTCCAACAACTATTTCATATATCCCCTAATCAAACATAGCATTTTAATTTTAATTTTATTGTTTGTTCTTGGATACACATTTATTAATTGATTTTGACCAAAATTGACTTTCAGGTTTAGGATGTCATCCCAGACTTCTTCCATTTTTAATTACGTATTAGCTTGAAATACATTTTAAAGGTTATGGGTGGAACTATTTAAAGTTCAGCTTTATTCAGATCATAAAATCTTTGTATACCTTTCCCAGTTGCAACTGAAGCTACTGTCACAATCTCAGGCCAATGAGACAAACTGAGGCCCCTGCTTGTATATTCTACTTATCACCAAAGTCTAGCATGAAGGTCCTACCTATCCTGGCCACAGAAAAGTCTTGAAAAAGAAATGCTGGGGTTTGGACCTGGAACCTCCTGTCAAGTTTGCAAAAGAGATAAAGCCCCTTGGATCTATGGAAACCATGGTTTTAAAATATTCTAGTGTTTTATATTCAAAGCATTCCCAAAATAAGTGGGGGTTTGCATTCATACCAAATGAGATGGCTATAAATCTCTGTGTTTAGAGAGACTTGCTTAAAATTATCTGTAATTTGAATCAAAGGTGGTTCTGGAGAACTCCCCAAAACATCTGTTTTCACAGAAAAGAGCTGCAACATGGTTATGTGTTGGCTTTTGGTATACATGAACATTACCAGCTGGTGCTTTCAGAGGTTATGTGTTCAGCCACATAACTTCAGGGTACCACAGGCCCAACAGAGCCAAAGCCTGCAGGAAATTAAACAGCCTGAAAATATACTAGGACTGAATTTTCAGTTTCCCTTTTCCTTGCAATTATATAAGAGAAAATAAGAAAATATACAATTCTTCAAGGGGCTGTGGGAGAAAAAGTTAAGATGAAGTGTACTAGAGCTGGTTCCTGAATCATGTAGCTTTTCCCATAATGCTCTCTCCTTTATTTAAGTGAAATGAGTCATTTTTAAATGGCTTTTCCCTCTCCTATAGTAAACAACAACAAAACAAGGAATTGGCTGACACTCTGGTTTAAGATCCCATCTGTTACTGGTAGCTAAACAGGGTCAGAATTGCTCAGTACTTGGATGGGAGACTACCAACGAATACCAGGTGCTCTTAGCTATACTTCAGGGGAAGTAACTGGCAAAACCAGTTGTGATAATTCCTTGCCTAAGGAATTCATGGGGTCCTAATAAGTCAATGGGTGATTCATGCATACGTAAGGACTGGGAAAATCTTCCATAACCCAGGACCTTTCTGATGCATTTACTAACAATGTCTATCATCCCTAGACATCACACTCAATGACTAAGCTGCCTGGAAATTATAGGCACTGTGCTCCAACACACTGAAAAAGAAGGAAGTAAGCAAGGAGTTAAGGGACAAAGAATAATTTGTCTCAGCCTAGTAGAATTAAATCTACACTTGAACATGGGGCATTTAAACTTTACAATTTTAAACATTTAAGATTTAGGTTTCTACATCTGCACACTCACTTATAACAGATCTCCCAAGTACACCTAAACAATTTATGTTTATGGACTTGCCTGCCACCTCCCCACATCCATCGCAAGGATACACCCACTCTATATTACAGTACCACCACATAATATTTTCTTAAAAACTTAGATATCTGTCTAAAATTTGATAGTAGTAAGTAATCCAGCTATTTGTGTTCAAATAATATCTTGAAAAAGACAGCATTTTTGTCTTCCCAATTATTTATTCTGTTCAATCAAATAATATTGTAGAGTAAGTTAACAAATGATGTGATCCACCATGTACAGATACTACCATAATTCCTTCCCATTGGCCAGGCTGGTTGAGGGTAATGAAAAGTTCAATATCTTGTTTCTTGAGCTCTGTTCTACATAAATCTCTAAAATTTCTTCTCATCATCTTATTTGAGTCACAACTCAAACTTGGGGGCGGGGGGTAAGCTTTCCATTACTACTTAGTTTAAAAGTATCAAAATGGAAGTGGCCTATTCTACAAGGTAGCAGATCTCATCTGATCTTGAAAGCCAAGCAGTGTTGCCTGTTGTTAGTATGTCGATGGAAGACTGCCAACAAATATCAGCTACTTTTGGCTTGATTTCAGAGGAAAGGGCTAAGAAAAACCACCTCTAAGTATTCCTTGTCTAAGAAAACCCTATGCAATTCATGAGGTCACAATAAGTTGACAGATGCCTTGAAGGCACATACATACACATCAGAAAGGAAGAAGCAGTAAATAGTGTACCCTCTATTTGCAAACACTAACATGCCACCAGAAAAGGGGACATATATTTCCCACAGCTATTGGCCAGAAATCTTTCTTCCTAGTATCCAAGTTAAAAAATAAACTAATCAAATCAAGCCTCTGCTACAATGATCAGCAGCTGCTTGCCTTTTGGCACCAGAACAGAGCAAAGGACATTTTGTTTCCAGTCACTGGTTAGACCAGTGTTTCTCAGCCTTTCCTATCTAATGTCCCACTAACCACTCTTTCAAAGAACTTGAGTCCTGCCACAACAGCAACAAAATGTCTTTTTTTTCTGAGAACACACACATATACATAGGCATTATAACATATCATCATAAGAAATTATCAGGAAAGATATGACAAGGGGTGAAATCATTGACGTTCCCATGCAGAATTAAGATAGGCCTCAACCCCTGACAGTTGCCCATCCCTTACATAAGGAATTAAATATTTGTTTGTGCCATTAAGTCTCAAAGGAAGCACAGAATATAAATTCAATATAGGTAAATAAATAACCCCAAAGCTATGGCACTGGGCCCTATTCTACTTGAACGTTTACCTACATGATTGATTTTCCAATATAGTTACCTATTACTAAGAAACTCCTGTTGAAGGTCAATACACTAGTTTTTAAATCAGGCTTACTACTCTGTAGCCCCACACTCTGGTTGAAACAAGCCATCTCAGGTCAGTTATGGATGCTGAAAGCCCAGCGTATAACAGGCCTAAACAACAACAACAACGCCAGATGCCCTTCAAGCCACCTTGACCTGTGAAAGGGCAGTGCAAATTATGTTTCACCTGCCACTAATGTGAAAGACAGCCATAGAAACTTAAGAAGAAGAAAAAAATCAGGATTTTAACATAAATGTACTCAACTCCAATAATTCCCTTTAATTTATGGGGGCTAAAAGTCTGCAGCAGGTGACACTCATGCTAAAGCCTAAGCCCCCTTTTGTCCCTCAACAAAATTAGAGGAGTATTTCCAAATGTATTTTGAATGCTCTGCATGATCAGAAATAGTATTAATAGCATTACAACCAAACACACTTAAAAAGTCAGCTAAATATGATAAAGATCTGAAAGTGTCATATAGGAAGGGAGACACTGCATGTAGGATTTTCCTGAGAACATTTAGTCTTCATATGAATGCCTAAAGGGATGTGTCCATGACTGAGCAGGCAGATGTCATACCTTCAACAATATCAGCTTGCAGCTGCCATATCAGCATGGTGTTAATCTGCTGTTGTTTTTATTCTGAACTTTGAAGGAGTTGTCCAAAGTGCTGAACCCTATCCTCAAAATAGTTTCAGAAACATCTTTAAAGTTCTGTATATTTTCAGTACACCACTGACACAAAACACATCACCTACCACTAACCTTCAAATAAAGTAGCAGAAAAAAAGTTCCCTTCTGTCATATTCATGAGATTTACATCTCTAAACAACAGAATTAGTTATTAGGACTGTGCAAAATTATTTTTAATCCTTGTAAGTCAGACCTAATTTGTTAAATGTGTATTTACATGATATCCAACACATGGGTATGGCCCGCACCAAAAACTTAAGAATTGACACTTACCCAATACTTTTTCATTTGAATTATGTAAACCTCTGAAGTGCCCGTGGGTCAGTTTCATTTTCAGCACAAGCAAGCAAAGCAAAGCCAAAAAGGCTGCTATTCCTCTTTAAATTAATGGCCTCTCATCATTATGAGAAGGAAGCAGCAGGGAGAAGGCAGCATTCACTGGGAAAGAGACTGAGAAAGTACAGAATTCTGGGAAATCTAGTTTGGGAAGGTGAGGACCCCTATGCCAGAGAATTCAAAAGGCCCTGGCCTAAACTATATTTCCCAGAATTCTGCTCAGCATCAGAAAGCCCCAATCAGTAGGGGAGAGATTTGTCCCTCCGTAGCAGCAGCCAGTCAGAGTTCCAATAAATTGTTGAATCTGTAAAGAGGAGGACTGACTGATTCTTCTAGTAAGTAAATCTCTGGGCTGGGCTGGGAAGAAATCCCTAAATGGTTAATATGAAAGACATTCAATGAGATAGCTGTTGTGGCTTTAAAAAATGTTTTTTTTTTCAAAAAAAATTTAATCCCTAAAATCAGTAGATGTATGATATTTCTGAAAGTGGGTGGGGGGGGGGGAGAGGATTGTCCCCTGTCATTGTATAGAAAATTAAAAGAGATGGCTCTTATAGTTTTCCTTTTTAAAAATGCTGCTTATAAAATTTTTGAAAATTCCCCAAAACCCTGTTGATAAGAGAAACATTCTGAAACATGATGGGCTAATGGTGGTAAATGTGTTCTAACATTGTAGCACGTTTCACCCCAATAGCTGTAAAAATGAGAAAGGGGCCCCTGAATTCTCCTCGCCTACCCAATTACTATAATGAAAAAGTAACAAGCTTTTATTACTCTTGTTATAGTAACATTTTCACTACACTTTAGTGTTTTTAAAGTGTTTCTAAAGTGTTTAGAAACACTTTAGAAATGAAACACTTTCGAAGTGCCAGTGCCCCTAATTTTATAATGAGCTTTGAAACATTTTTTTCGATTGCACAGCCCTATTAATTATTCTAATATTTTCTTGTGTCACTAGATCAAAGTCCATATTTTTGTAAAAACTTGAAAAATTGGGTCCAGTTTTAGGAATAAATGCATTTTTTCAAAAATATCAAGCTATACCTATGGATACTTGAGAAACATCTGAGAATACACAATCACGGCCTTATTTTGGAGTACCTCTCTTTCATTTTCAAATGGATACATCTGTGGCTACCTATAAGAAATTATCTGCTACATGCTGCTCTTGTCATGGTTGTGTGCCTTCAAGTCAATTTTGGCATATGTCAACCCTAAGATGAATTTATCACAGAATTTTCTTGGCAAAGTTTGTTCAGAGGGATTTTGCCTTTGCCTTCCTTTGAGGCAGAGAGAGTGTGACTTCACCAAGGCTACCCAATGAGTTTCCACAGCTAAGAAAGAGACTATAACCCTGTTTTCCCAGTGTCATAGTTCAACACTTAAACCACTCCCCACACTAACTCTCACATCATGTGCTGTACCTGTTGTTCTTTGTGTCTGCACATTATCACTCTTGTTATCAAAATGCCATAACAATAAAAAGTAAAATCAGAATTTAACAATCCTTTAGTAATTTTCCATAAATTGACACAAAATCCTGCTCACTTAAGAAAAGAATGGTAAATAAAAATCAGTGCATTAAAAACAGACATTGATCTACAATTCAATTACTAAATAAGAAATAGTATTAATGGGTATAAACTAGGAATCTCTAGTTTTTAAAAGGATTAGTTATTACTCAGCATGAAATCCTGACTTTGCAGTAGTGAGGAGTGAGCTTTGATTGATTTCACAGCCAGCAGAATACCATCTTCAAGAATATTACCTTTGCTCATTGCTGGCACATTCCACCACATACACAATGGAATATCATCGGTGAAACAGTGGAATTTATGATTACTAGCCTACAGAGTGTAAATTGATTCTGCAGCTTTGAAATCCTTCAATGGTATGTTTCCATGTGCTTTCAAGCTTGGTATAGATTGGACTTTTTGAAAAATGATTCAACAAACACATTGTATGCTTTGGTTGGAAATGTGAAAAGCAACAAAACATAAAGAGGCTTTCCAATTCCATGTTCTATTTCACCTACTGTATTGGAACACTGTCCTACATTTAGATATAAGCATATTTTTCCTCCAGCCTTGTCCTCAGGGCTTGATCTAGGTTTGAGAGCCCTGGGGTAGGTAGTCTGGCCTCTCATGGACACCTTCTCATAATCAAGCCCTCAAATAGCTGCTTTGAAACTCCTTGTGGAGAGAAAAGGCAGGGTATAAATAAACATAATAATCATAATAACTTCATGGAATTGGGATGTCAGCCATGTTTGAGCATTCTATGGTTTCTCTCTCTCTTCATATATTCAAGGGATGATGTTTATACATCCATTAACATTTCTTTTCTTTGGGCCAACCACACTTGGAAATCAACCTTTTGCTTCCCCCCGCCCCTCCATGACTTCAAAGCATTGGAAGGAGCTGGACTTCCAGTCATGAGTGATGAGCATTCAAGACATCAAGGAGAAGTGCTCTCAAAAGAGAGAGAAAGCAGACTTATGTTAAGCAGAATTGCATATGATGCAGATCTGAATCCAAAAGGACTGGAGAGCAGGGGAAAAAACATTTGTTAAAAAAAAATATATAAATGAAGACAGCACAGTGGTCACATTTTTAAAAACAACAACAATCCAAACAACTGGCAAATGTTAGTAATATAAATTGCATATTTAAGTCAACATCAACATCACCCACATCCATGACTTTTTCAGGATTGTTTGTGTTAACTAGAGAAACGCATAAAGAAGAAGAAGACCTATATTGTATAGAAACTGAACTGGTGACACCAATCATATGCAGTTTACCGATGTGTGAATTCAGTCTGGAATGGGCAAACTTGTTTTCGGGGTATTTGATGGAAACCAAGGTATCGGCTCTCTCAGGGGATTAGTAGGGGCTGCAGTGTCTCTTACACTTTCAACCTAACACAATAATACAGCACAGTTCAGCCATTTGGCATTACCGATGTTGAAATAAGAACATTGGAGACGCAAGATTCCACCATCATCTCCATCACCTGATTTTATTTACTTTTTTCCCAAAATATCAGTTTGGGGCTAACACCTAAGTGACAAGAGGCAAACAATTGGGAGACTGCTTCATATTCAGAAATGGGAAGTTAGAACACTGCCCAGTATTCTTTATGGGATGCAAGTTTGCTGTTACAAATAATAATTGGCCATTGAGAACTTGCCAGGCCCTCAAAGAACTACACATACATTGTTCACTTCTGTATCCTTGGACACTTATGGTCAAAACAAAGCAAGGGAACCCTATGGATCACTTCCAAAGATCTGGCAGGAGTTTGATACTTTCCGGACTCCCTTAAATTTATTTCTCATTACCAACACAGCAGAGCACTGAATGCATACATATAAATGTGTATGCACAAAAAGAAGATTCTGCCAGGAGATCCATTTAGCTACTTGGCATTCCTTTCTGAGGAAGTGTTTCCCCTCAAAAATACATATTTGCCATCATAAAAATAGGGCCAAGTGTTATAGCCTCAACAAATCTTCGTTTCCACAAACTCAATTTTTTCTCCCCCACCCTTTGTCTCTCTCTCACACACACATACACACACAAATTAATTTCTTGAGAAAGAAAAGGCTGCTCCCATTATTTATCTAGCAAAGCAAAGAGGATATCAGGACTGGAGCATATACTGGTCATCCTTCCTAAAGAACACCTTGCTTGAAGAAAGTGGCAATTTATCTCCAGGAAGGTTGGGGGGGGGGGGGATGTTAAGAAAATCTGATGGTACAAGATGTATGTCCAAGTATATCATCACCATAGAAGGAAATGAATTGAGTTGAGCTGGGGCATGCTCCAAAGACTTTCACCAAGACGTTAAGTGTCGCAATGAAGATAAATGTTGACACACACAGATGCGGAAGCCTTTTACCTTTGACCAAGGAGCAGACTCAAGTCATTTGTCTTTTTGCAGATTTTATAGAAAAGAACATATATACATACATATTCCAATTGTTCCCTTTTAGAATTCCAAGCTCCTTCCACCAAACTCCTCCAAACGCACCACTCCAACAACCCAAAGCAAGGAGTAGTACTTTTGCTCCTTTATCCCCCTAGCAGTTGCCCCATCCTGGCTGTAACCGCACAATGTTAGCTAGGTGGTTTGGCTTTCACTCCTTGCTGCCTTGATCCTTGCACCACTTATTGCTTGTTGCTTAAGAAATGAACTCTAACATGCCTAACTTTCTCAAGGTTGCTCTTCTAATGCGCAACATAATGTTTAATTGCAGTATTGCTCCCATCGTTGCTCCTTTCCCCTCCCCACTTGCAAACAGAAAATGAATTCACTCAATACAGCCAGGTTATACCATATCTTGGAGGAAGCAGGGGAAACCGATAGCTGAATGTCAAATCCTGACAGCAACCTAGCAACCATATATATTTAAAAGGTTTGTGTTTTTTATGTGTATCTGTGTGCCAGGAATAGCTGAAGCAGATCTGTTCTTCCATTCGTAATCCGAAAAATGCGAAAAGGGGAAAGGAGAAACTCCAGCTGTTGGTCTATTTTGGAGGGTCCAAATTGCCTGTCAGATGCCACGTTAACAAGTATAGAGCATTAATGCTTTTTCTGTTTAAAATGTGATTGTAAAGAGGAGACAAAGGTATCCACAGCATTTAGTTTCCTAGTTTGAAAAACATAATGGCATTTTAAGCATTTGTAGCAACATTCTGACTTGCTACATATAAAATGGGAGGGGTAATTTTGCAAGGAAGCCCCATATCTCATACTTTGGAGTAGTGAAGTAGCATTTATTTTTGAGGGGGGAAAGTCATGACCACAGTGTTTGCTTTATCAAGAATCTCAAATGCACACTATGACAACCTCAAGGCCAGCTAAAATGTCACAACATAGGAAGCAAGGGTTTGAGTTCTCCAGAATGTTTTCATCAGGCTATATGTTAAGGAAAAATGAGAGGAAAATGCTGCCATAGTGTTTGAGCCCTGATCTCCTCAGCAAGATGTTTTGAACTAGAGTCTATCTGTTGTTTTCCTCAAAACTGACTCAGAAAAAATTTGCTTCCCTCCACATTCCCCTTTTGATCTTTCAGTTGTTGCCTCCCTTGAAGCTGACAGAAGAAAGATGCAATATTCTGCTTCATTATATGCGTGCCTCCTCATTTCCTGATGTTTGTGGCTTAGCCAATGTAACCTATGTTTCTGTGATCCCCTAAAGCAGTGGTTTCCAATATTTGGTCCTCTAGTGTTTCATGGGATATCAACACCCAGAAGTCCCAGTAAGGTTGTCAATTGTGAAGAATTCTGGGAGCTGAAGTCCCAAACACTTGGAGAACCATAGGTTGGGAGCCACTGTGCTAAAGGCTAAGGACAAGACAGGTTCTTAAGCCCACCAGAGCCTAGGCAATGGGGTAGAAGGGCAGGGTTGCCGCTCTCACACAATATTCATACTATTCACCACTGGTGGGCCAGTGTTGCACATATGTATCAATATGTAAGGGACAATCGGAGGACCATGATGCCAAGCTATAAGGAACATACCAAAGCAAATACTTTGCCATTCAAAAACTCAATTGGCCAGAAAGGCAAATCTCTTATTGCTTTCTGTGTGTGGTTTCTCTGGTCTGTCAATGTTGGTCACCTTGCAAAACATGCTGGGAAAAGAGGCATGAATAAAAACCATCTTTCCACAAGAAAGCAGATTTGATATACAGGCAGTCCCCGAGTTACAAACATCCAACTTACAAATGACTCACAGTGAAGAATGGGGGTGACACAACAGGAAGTGAGAGAAATCTACCCCTAGGAAAGGAAATTCACTCCTGAAAGGGTTATCATGGGCAAAAGGTGTCTCCCCTGAAACTTTTTCACCAATCCATGTTTCCACAACAAGCCACATTTTCCAAAAGATTTTGAAGATTTTGGAATCTTCTGAACAGGGGCACAGATAGCAAATCAAACACTACTGGGGTGTTTACCCATCCCTATGCACTCCAAAGAATGCAACTGGATTAACACCTTTAAAATGTACCTGTTTTGCCTTACAAACAAATTCAGCTTAAGAACAAACCTACACAACCTATCCTATTCATTACTTGGGGACTGTCTGTACATTAAACTTTTATAGGGTTATTCATTTTACATAGTGGCTCTGTGCTGCTGTTGGCTTTTTGCTTTAATGCTCACGTACCAAAGTAGTTAAGTGGGAGACTGTGTGGGAACAAGAAAACAAGATCCACACAGCACAACATTGCCACAGTCAGGAGTAGTTCAGGGTTCGCTCTGTTCTTATCGACAGTGGAGAGAAACAGGTTAAAATCCCCTACAAAATGATATTTCTGTTTCCCCATCAGTGGGATTCAACCACCTACTTCTGAACAGGATGGCAGTCAAAGGTTACAATCCAGAGAAACATATGAAGCAACCCTATGCACAATTATTCAGAATAATTTCCACCATATTCCTGATACTTGTTTAAAGACTAGCATTAAAAACACTACAACTTCACTGAAATAAATAAGACACATTCATAGTAAGTATTCATACTGGTGGGATTCATTCATGGCTATCTTTCTTTAGGTCAAGGGCAAAATTACTAAGATCAACACTAAGTAGAATGTAGCATAAGTTTGACAGCCTAAGCCTACCAACATGGGAATAACATCTATGCGATTATCTTAAGTTTAGGACCACCAAATCCCAAATGGGATTTATCCAGTGGGAAGGATGCCCCCCAATGAAACATGTACCCTTGCTTAGCCCCCCTTTTCAATAAAACTTTCCCAAGAGCAACTTTTCAAGAATAGCCTGTGTTTTCAAAGGAAAAGAATTCCAGGGAAAAGGTAGAATGACAATTCCATATGGAGGAGGATTATTGAGAAGGAGAAAGTGAACAATTCAAAGAGAGCAATCTGTCTTTAATATGAGCAAGATTTGGCTTTGGAATGAAATGAAGAAGAAGGAAGATAGGTTTACACAATGCTTCTATGCAAATGACCTCTATTTTACTTTTGCACTTGACAAGATATATATGCTCACACATATATAATCATGGAGATTATTTGTTGACTGTTACAATTTCATTTTCTTTCTGTATGTTTTCTTTGCCTGTTGTGACCTCTGAAAATGGATACAAAGGGCAACACTTGAATGTCCTCTTTTCTTGCCAAAATGCATTAAATTATATGAAATGCAACATGACCAAGTATGTTTGCATTTTGAAAGTATTTATTTTGGCTGGCTTGCCATTCCTTCTTTGGGCAAGGTTACTGAATCCTTTTGTCTACCAACAGATAATTAATATTTTACTCTGTCATAATGTACAGTTCAATATAAAGTGACAAAATTTCCTATTAAATATTTGAACACAGTCAGCAACTAATGGTGAGACTCCCATTGACTGGAAAAGTGGATACAAAGACGCATTTCCTTCCCTGCCTATTTGTTTGGTGCATGCAAGAAGTAACCATTCAGGAAGGTAAAAGTGGAATGAAAATAGTCACCTTTTTTTCTTCCTCTTTCCTTCAGACATTTCTCCCAATGAAAGTCTCCATTTTTCACTCTCAACCCATTCATGCCCATGACTACTCCATCACAACTTTGGCTAAACCTTGACTTTTGCAGAGGTCACTGTCCTTTTTGGGGATCACAATATCCTTCACACTTACACATGGCTTTACTCTCATATCTTGGCACCAGAAAAACGCAAGGCAACATAAAGGCAGCAAACAAACAACTCTTATTAAATAGAGATGTTATAAGGCCCAGATTGGAAGTCAACACACACAAAAAAGGCATTAACCACAAAACTTTCATTAGTTCCTATAAATAGGGAATCACTTTCAAAATATGAAAAAATCAACAGAGAAAGGAAGACAAAGAAGATAAAAAGGGAACAGTGTGAGGAAATGAAGAAAAGGAGAAGGACGGGAAAATAGGAAAGCAATAACTTTGAAAGGAAACAAACGGCTAACATATTGAAGAAGAGTAAAAGTCCCATGAATATTTACTGGAGACTTAGGAAACAATTTCTACATCCCATGAATATTTACTTAGGGTTGGATTCAGTTGGACTCACTGACAAGTCCAACTGGCATCAAGGAGGAAATATAGTCAGAATTTATTCCCAAGTAAAATCTGTATCCTTGAAGCCTTTGAACTGAGTAAACATGTGTTGGAGCGGCTGCACAGAGGCATCCACAAACACCTTTATATTTAACTGAATTCAACAAACACTTGTTTTAAGTTAGATCTGGGAAGAAAGGGCCATTTCACATGTTCCAAGCTTTGGAACCTGGGTCTACCACCTGCGGTGCCAAAGGCAGCCCAGGGCTGATCTAGCTGCAGGCTTCTTAAACCGTGGGTCCCAAACCCAAATGGGGTTCCTTTGGCTCAGTGTTGGGGGTCACAAAAAATTGGCACCAATGAAAGGTCTCTGAGTGCCACATAAATTTATTAGCAACAAGGTGCAGTGTTTACAGTGGACTCTGCAGACAATTCTTCAGCTGTACTTCGTAAAAAGGAAAATCAGCCTGTTTAGCAAGCCTTGAAAATGCTAATTTATTATCAGTAAATGTTTGATTTTAATGCCTATTTTATATGCCTACATATTAGGGGGTCATATGAAGATTTGTGTGTGTTTGTGTGTGTGTGTGTGTATCAGGAGCAACTTGAGAAACTTCAAGTCACTTCTGGTGTGAGAGAATTGGCAAGGACATTGCCCAGTGAACACCCAAATGTTTTACCCTCCGGTGGGATGCTTCTCTCATGTCCCCACATGAGAAGCTGGAGCTGACAGATGGGAGCATATCTCACTCCCCAGATTCGAACCGCCGACCTTCAGTTCAACAGTTAAGCCGACACAAGGGTTTAACCCACTGCGCCACCGGGGGCTCCAATTTCTCAGGTAAAAAGGGTCATGAGCAGGAAAAGTTTATGAAGCCCAAGCTTAAAGCATTAGATTAGACTTGATCTCAGAAGGGTCAACACTTTGCTTAGGCACAAAAATGAAGCATTTGATGAAAAGAGGAAACACAATATTATGGAGGAGGTTGCTGTGGATAGCAATGGGATGGAAATCATGAGGCCCTTCCAGACAGGCAGTACATCCCATTATCTGATCCAAAGTTTTCTGTTTGTCCTTGATTATCTGGTAGTGTGGACTCATATAATCCAGTTCAAAGCAGAGAACCTGTGATCAGATCCTGGGATATAGGGCCTGTCTGGAAGGGTACATAGAATCATAGAATAATAATAGGAGTTGAAAGAAACTGCATGGGCTATTTCAGGCATGGGAAAACTTTGGTCCTCCGGCTGTTTTGGACTACTGGCTGTCAAGAATTGTGGGAGCTGAAGTCCAAAACACCTAGATGGCTGAAGTTTCCCCATGCCTGAGCTACCTAATCCAACCCCTTACCATGAAAGAAAAGCATAATCAAAATACTCCTCACAGATGACTGTTTATACTTGTGCTTATGTCTAAATAACCTAAAGGTACCAGATTCTGTCTGATGTGTAAAGTTAAAGAGGATCATTGTGGATGAAGGACCACCACCCAACAATTTCAGAGGAATGTTGAGCCTGCAGGAGGGAAGGCTGAGAGGGGACATGATGGCCAGGTATAAAGATGTGAGGGGAAGTCACAAGGAGGAGGGAGCAGGCTTGTTTTCTACTGCCCTGGAGACTAGGGGCCCTTCTACACAGTCATACAATATCTGCTTTAAACTGAGTTTACACTGCCCTATATTCCAGTTCAAAGCAGAAAATGTGAGATTTTATTCAGCTGTGTGGAAGGGGCCTTGGACACAGAACAATGGCTTCAAACTACAGGAAAGAAAAGAGATTCCATCTGAAAATTAGAAAGAATGTCCTGAGTGTGAGAGCTGTTCAGCAGTGGAACTCTCTGCCCCTTTTAAACAGAGGCTGGATAGCCATCTGTTGGGGTGCTCTGAATGCAATTTTCCTGCTTCTTGGCAGGAGGTTGTTTATTATTTACCCTATTTATACACCACCTTTCTCTACCCCGAAGGGAACTCAAGGCAGCTTACATATAGACAATTATTCAATGCCTTAAAACACATACAATTGCAGTAACATTAAAATTAAATTAATATGCATTAAGCATGTAAAACGTTTTTTAAAAACATTACATTTAATATAAATCATTTATTGAATGTAATGGTATGTTTTTTTAAAAAAAAATGCAATACAACTGTTTGGCTTGCTCCTGACACGATAAATAAAAACATAAATATAAATCATGCAATCTATAATTCTAGCCCAAAGACGTTCCTGTAGTTATTGCACATACTCCATCTCATCATACTAGAGAATGAATCCACTTTAAATCTGGTTGCCGCCTCCTACAGAATTCTGGGGTTTGTAGTTTAGGGAAGAGCCTTTAACAGTCTCACTAAACTACAAACCCCAGAATTGTGGAGGAGGCAGAAACCGGGTTTAAAGTGGAATCATTCTCTTGGGTGATGAAGTACCAAATCTGTTATTTGGACTGGATGGCCCATGAGTCTCTTTGTGATTCTAAAACAGCCTTTAACAGCCCACTAAACTACAAACCCCAGAATTGTGGAGGAGGCAGAAACTGGATTTAAAGTGGATTTGTTCTCTAATGTAATGAAGTAGATAAATGATTCTTTGATGCTATGAAGATGCAAAGGAGATTCCATCTGAACATGAGGAAGAACTTCCTGACTGTGAGAGCTGTTCAGCAGTGGAACTCTCTGCCCCGGGAGTGTGGGGGAGGCTCCTTCTTTGGAGGTTTTTAAACAGAGGCTAGATGGCCATCTGTCAGGGGTGCTTTGAATGCAATATTCCTGCTTCTTGGCCCATGAGGTCTCTTCCAACTCTGTGATTCTAAAACAGCCTCACTAAACTACAAACCCCAGAATTGTGGAGAAGGCAGAAACTGGATTTAAAGTGGTTTCGTTCTCTAGTGTGATGAAGTAGATATATTATTCTATGATGCTATGAAGGTGCAAAGGAGATTCCATCTGAACATGAGGAAGAACTTCCTGACTGTGAGAGCCGTTCAGCAGTGGAACTCTCTGCCCCGGGAGTGTGTTGGAGGCTCCTTCTTTGGAGGTTTTAAAACAGAGGCTGAATGGCCATCTGTCACGGGTGCTTTGAATACAATATTCCTGCTTCTTGGCTGGGGGTTGGACTGGATGGCCCATAAGCTCTCTTCCAACCCTTTGATTCTATGATTCTATGAAATATATACACACATATATACACATATATATACACACAAAACAGATATACGCAGACTGGGCCACAGCAATGCATAGCAGTGGACGGCTAGTATCGTAATAAAATCGAGTGAGAGACACATAAAAATTGCTCACCCTCCGACAGAGGCTAGATGGCCATCTGTCAGGGGTGCTTTGAATGCAATATTCCTGCTTCTTGGCAGGAGGTTGGACTGGATGGCCCATGAGGTCTCTTCCAACTCTGTGATTCTAAAACAGCCTCACTAAACTACAAACCCCAGAATTGTGGAGGAGGCAGAAACTGGATTTAAAGTGGATTCGTTCTCTAGTGTGATGAAGTAGATATATGATTCTAAGATGCTATAAAGGTGCAAAGGAGATTCCATCTGAACATGAGGAAGAACATGACTGTGAGAGCTGTTCAGCAGTGGAACTCTCTGCCCTGGGAGTGTGGTGGAGGCCATCTCTCAGGGGTGCTTTGAATGCAATATTCCTGCTTCTTGGCAGAATGGGGTTGGACTGGATGGCCCATGAGATCTCTTCCAACTCTAGGATTCTATGAAGGTGCCCATATTCTATGAATGGGGCTGCCCCAAAGAAGGCTGGACAGGGCAGGGCAGAAAGGCGGCCTCACCTTCTCCTTGGCCCCGCAGTGGCAGCAGACGGTCCACAGGTACTTGAGGGTCCTCCAGAGCAGGATGATGAAGAGTCCCCCGAAGAAGGTGACCATGGAGGAGGCCAGGAAGGCCCACCACATGCGCTGCCCGCTGTCGCAGGGCACCTCCATGGTGATGGGGATGATGAGCGCGTTGGACGGCCGGGCGCCCGGCGCCGAGGACGAGTCCGCGTTGAGGCTGCTCCCGACGGGGCTGCTCATCCTAATGTTGCCACTGGCCCCGCCGCCGCCGCCGCCGCCTCCGCCGCCTCCCGAGTAGTAGCTGCTACTGGAGCCACTGGAGCTGCTGCTGCCTCCGCCGCCGCCGCCACCGCCGCCTCCTCCTCCTCCGCCGCCGCCGCTGCCATTTGCCATGGCTAACACCGGGCAAGGCACGCCGCCGGGGCTCCGGGGAGCTCCTGCCGAGGCTGCTGCTGCCGCCGCCGCCAGCGCCCGCCGCCGAGCCCATCCCCGGCCATCGTGCTGCTGCTGCTGCTGCGGCGGCGGCTGCGGCGGCGGCTCCTCTTCGGAAGGGAGGCGCGCGAGCCCGGCCTGGGCGCACGGCCGGCCACTGGAAGCAGCAGCAGCGGCGGCGGCGGCGGCGGCACCACGGAGAAGGAGAAGCAGCAGGAGCAGCAGCAGCGTGCCTCAGTCAGAGAGGAAGGCGAAGAAGAAGAGGAGGAGGAGGAGGTAAAGGAGGGCGAAGGAGAACAGCCCTCGGGGGCCTCGCTCGCGCCCGCCCCTCCTCCCCCTGGGCCCGCCTCGCCCCCGGCCAGGAGGAGGGATGCGCCCCCTCAGAGCCCGGCCCTCCAGGCAGGAGGAGGAAGACGACGACGGCGACGAGGAGGAGCAGAAAGGAGCCTTCGCCTCGCCTAACTCAGCCTGCGCCGCTGGCCCAGATGCTCTGGCCTCGCCGCTGTGGAGGTTGCTGCTCCTGCTGCTGCTCCTGAGGAGGCGCCCATCCTTCCTTGCTTGCTTCCTTAGCCGCGCCGAGGGTTCCCCTCTCCCTCACAGCTGGCTCCTCTTTCGCGGATGGCGCCTCTTCGGCTCGCGCGCCTTTCGGGGGCTGACGGCGGAGGCGCGCGCGCGGGATTGAGAGAGAGATTGGCACGCGGACACGCGGTGCAGGTGGAGGAGGAGGAGGAGGCGGGAGGAACAGCGCGCGCCCCGCCGCTCCAACAAGTCGCCTCGCGCTTCTCTCTCTCTAAGGAAGAGGGAGGGTGCACGCGTGTCCGCGCGCGGGAGGAAAGAGAAGCGGGGAATGGCGTGACGCACGCTCGGGCTCTGTCAGTCTCGCGCTCTCCTCCCTCCCTCTCTCCCTCCCTCGCGCACTAAATAAATAAACGCTGCTGCTCAGACAGCTTTCTCCTGCGTGTTGTTCTTATTGCTGTTATAATTATTATGCTGGGGGAGGGGGAGGGGCGCGAGAAGGTGCTGCTTCCCAAAGGGAGAAAAGCGCGGAAGCGCCGAGGCCGACGCTCTTGGCAGGCTTGAGGCGCAGAAACAGGTGCTTCGTGATGAGAGAAGCGGGCGCGCGGGCGGGGAGGAGGGGAGGCTGTTTTGTTTGGATGCTGCGTGGTGTGCTTCCTTTCCTTTTTTTCCTTCTTAAAGCGGAACAGCCAACAGGAAGCCCCGGAATGAGAGCGTGTGCCTCACGGTGTTAAAATGGGCACAGAAAGGAGCAGCCTGGAGACGAGGCAAGAGCAAGGAGAGGGAGGGACGAAGGGGACAGACATCATAATAATAATGGGGGAAAGCTTGTCTTCCCCAGCAGGAGGGTTCTCCTCGTCGGAGGCTGCCAAGAGAAGGATTCTGGTCCAATGGAAGCTGGCGACCCTTCTGCAGGATTCTAGGGAAATCCATCCCCCTCTCTCTCCCTCCCTCTCTCTCTCTGTCGCCTTTCCTCTCTCACTCCCTCCCTCTCTCTCCCTGGGCAGTAAACACCGGCTGTGCTCTGATGGACGTCTCCTCCTGTTTATTGCACCACCATGAGAACATAATCTTGACTTAACCTCCGACCCGAATGGTGCCCATTTTGGCATCTCTCCCTCTCCGTCCCTCTCGCTCCCTCTCTGTCTAAGGCAGTAGTTCTCAACCTGGGGTCCCCAGATGTTTTTGGACTTCAACTCCCAGAAATCCTAACAGCTGGTAAACCGGTTGGGATTTCTGGGAATTGTAGGCCAAAAACATCTGGGGACCGCCTTTCCTCTCTTCCTCCCTCCCTCCCTCTCCCCCTCCCACACGCTCTCTACCGCCTTTCCTCTCTTTCTCCCTCCCATTCTCTCTGTCTACCGCCTTTCCCTCCCTCCCTCTCCCTCTCTCTCTACTGACTTTCCTACCTCTCTCCCACTCTTTCTCTACCGCCTCTCCTCTCTTCCTCCCACTCTCTGCCTTTCCTCCCTCTCTCCCTCTCTCTCCCCCTCCCACTCTCTCTCTGCCTTTCCTCCCTCTCTCCCTCTCTCTCCCCCTCCCACTCTCTCTCTGCCTTTCCTCCCTCTCTCTCCCCCTCCCACTCTCTCTGCCTTTCCTCCCTCTCTCCCTCTCTCTCTGCCTTTCCTCCCTCTCTCTCCCCCTCCCACTCTCTCTACCGCCTTTCCTCTCTCCCTCACTCTCTACCGCCTTTCCTCCCTCCCACTCTCTCTCTCTACCGTCTTTCCTCTCTTCCTCCCTCCCTCTCTCCCTCCCTCTCACTCTCTCTCTACCGCCTTTCCTCTCTTCCTCCCTCCCACTCTCTCTGTCTACCGCCTTTCCTCCCTCCATCTCCCTCCCTCTCTCCCTCTTCCTTCCACTCTCTCTACTGCCTTTCCTCCCTCTCCCTCCCTCTCCCTCTACTGCCTTTCCTACCTCTCTCCCTCTCCGTCACACTCTCTACCGCCTTTCCTCTCTCCCTCCCTCTTTCTCTCCTTCGCACTCACTCTCTTTCTGTCTACTGCCTTTCCTCCCTCCCTCTCCCTCCCTCCCTCTCTCCCCCTCCCACTCTCTCAACCGCCTTTCCTCCCTCTCTCTCCCTGGGCAGTAAACACAGGCTGTGCCCTGATGGGTGTCTCCTCCTATTTATTGCTCCACCATGAGAACATAATCTTGACTTAAACCCAACCCGAATGGTGCCCATGTTGGCATCTCTCCCTGTGCTCCCTTCCCTTCCTATCCAATCTGGCTTTTTCAGATTGTGGCAAGGGAGCAAGTCACAATTTCTTCACAAGCGCTCTTCAGTCACCTGTCAATGTGTGGCAAACACATTAATTGCATATGCATTTTATTATTATTATTATTATTATTATTATTATTATTATTATTATTATTGCAAGGGATCCTCCGAGGTGGTTTGGCTGGTCCATCAGTTCCCACACTTATTTGGCCACCCCTCCTTCAAGATCAGGTCCCTCCTGATGGCTTATGATGATTCTGTGATATGTCATTTTTGGCATATCCTTCCTCTGAAATATAGGCCACAGCACCAGTTATTCAATAGTTGTCTCCCATTCAAGGACTCATCAGGGCTAATCCTGATTAACTTCCAAGATCAGGTAGGATCTGGCATCTTTAGGGTACTTAAGTTGTTGCAATGTGTCTCTGAGTCATTCCCAACTGAACATGAACCTATCACATTTTTTTGGCAAGATTTGTTCAGAGGAGAGTTGCGATGTCTTTCTATTGGGGCCGAGGCCCCTTCCACACAGCTGAATAAAATCCCACATTTCTGATTTGAACTGGGATATATGGCAGTGTGGATGCATAACCCAGTTCAAAACAGCTGTCGTGGGATTTTCTGCCTTGATATTCTGGGTTATATGGCTGTGTGGAAGGGCCCTGAGAGAATGTCATAAGTTTGAGATCACCCTATGGGTTACAACCAGGTCTCAAACCCTGATGTCCAGAGTCACAGACCCATTCCACACAGCTATATAACATCCAAATTGAACTGTACTATATGGCAGTGTGGACATAGTGCCCTTCCACACAGCCATATGACCCAAAATATCAAGACAGATAATCCACAATATTGGCTTTGAACTTGGTTATTTGAGTCCACACTGCCACATAATCCAGTTCAAAGCAGATAATGCAGGATTCTATACAGCTGTGTGTACAGGGCCCTCCCACACAGACCTATATGTGTCTATAGGTCTATACAGGGCCCTCCCACACAGACCTATATCCCAGAATATCAAGGCAGAAAATCAAACATTATCTGAGTGTGGACTCAGATAACCCAGTTCAAAGAAGATATTCTGGGATATAGGGCTGTGTGGAAGGGCCCCCAGTTCAAAGCAGATATTGTAGGATTTTCTGAGATATAGGGCTATGTGAAAGGGTCCCCATCAACCCCACAATATCAAAGCAGATACTGTGGGATTTTCTGCCTATTTGAGAATAATAATAATAAGACACAGGCAAAACTTACATCCAATATTTATTTTTATACCTACAAGATGCTACTGACGCACACAAACCACAAGGTTTCTGAAATCTATGAATATAACAATTACCCATATATACTCGAGTATAAGGCAACCTGCTCAATCCAAGGTACCTAATTTTAACACAAAAACTTGGAAAATTAATTGACTCATGTATAAGCCAAGGGTGGGAAATGCAGTAGCTACTGATAAGTTTCAAAATAAACTAGGCTTACACTCGGGTATATACAGTACATCTCAGGTTGAAACAGTCATCTTTCACCAAGTAATTCCAGCTGTTGAGCTGTGATTCATGAGTCTCGGATCCTGTTGATAATCCGAAATTGAGCATTGGAATCAATGGCTGAATGATGAGAAAACAGCTAATTTTCCTTTATACAATGGGCCCGCTCCAGTTGGATCTAACAATCTTATTTAGGACTAGAACTGTGTCCATGTGAGACAGGTTTCTGTCAAAATAATACATTTTAATTTGCTTACTCAAAAATTGTAGTTTTTGTTTTCCTTTCTCCCTATTTTGCAGATAAGAAAAGCTAAGATACATGTGCTAGATGGCACAGTTCTCTCTTCAAGATAGGATATATTCAAATTTTGCCAGTGCAACCCACAATCTTTTCCTTCTTTAAATGCCATCAACGTGCTGATGTACCATTTCATATGCTAATTATAATATCACTGATGCATTTTGTGTTGCTAAAGCAGAAAAATAAGATTAGGCTTGATATCATAGCAAGGCTTGCATATCATTCAATTCCTCCTTCAATTGTATTTTCCCCCTGGAGGAACAATCCTCCCGCTTCCCCTCCCACTCCAGGTTCAAAATTTCCATACACTTTATGTCTCCAGATACACATTATTGTCATTTGCCTTCAGGCAGCCTGATGTACTTGGACATCCTGGGCTCTAGCGACTTTAACATTGTCAATGGGAGGGAAAGGGTTGAAACACCACAAGTGTACCAAAAGGAACCACTTGTCTTTACCTTTAAAAAGAATGAGAGGAACAAGGAAACATTAGTCAGTTGGATAGGTATACACAGATTTTAATGATAGGGCTTATTTATTTATTTGCCATGTTTAAACTCCACCCTTCTCACCCCAAAGAGGACTCAGAGTGGCTCACCTATAAGGCACAATTTGATGCCACACAAATATCATCAGACAAAATAAACATATACATTAAAACCAAGTGCTCAAAAAACATATCAAACATTAAAACCACTTATTAAAATCACGTAATCCAATACTATAGTCCAAGACCATTCCAATTGCCATTGCACTATTCCACATTCACTTATTGCACTGGGAGATTGCAATCCAAAATCTTGGTCCCACAACCACATTTTTGGCTTTTTTCTGAAGGTCAGGAGGGAAGGTGCTGATCTGATTTCATTAGGAGGGAGCCCCACAACCGAGAGGGCACCACTGAGAAGGCCCTCTCTCGTATCCCTGCCTACTGTGCCTGTAAAGGAAGTGGGACTGAGAGCAGGGTCTTCCCAGAAAATCTTAACTTCTGAGATGGTTCATAGAGGAAGATATATTTGGACAGGTAATCTGGGCTGGAACCATTTAGGGCAGGGGTCCTCAAACTTTTTAAACAGAGGGCCAGGTCACAGTCTCTCAAACTGTTGGAGGGCCGGATTATAATTTGAAAAAAATCATGAATGAATTCCTATATCTTATTTGTAGTGCAAAAAACACTCAAAATAATACAATAATTAAAATGAAGAACAATTTAAACAAATATAAACTCATTAGTATTTAAATGGAAAATGTGGGCCTGCTTTTGGCTGATGAGATAGGGTTGTTGTTGTTGTGTGCTTTCAAGTAATTTCAGACTTAGATTGACCCTGAGCGAGGGCTGAGTAAATGACCTTGGAGGGCTGTATCCAGCCCCTGGGCCTTAGTTTGAGGACCCCTGATTTAGGGCTTTATAGGTTAAAGCCAGCACTTTGAATTGTGCTTGGTAGCAGACTAGCAGCATACAGCAGTATGCACCCTGTATGCCTCTCCAGTGGGAAATCTGGCTGCCGCCTGTTGGACTACTTGGAGCTTCCAAACAGTATTCAAAGGCAGCCCCATGTAGATTGCATTGCTGTAATCTATTTGAGATGTAACAAGAGTGTGGACTACTGTGGCCAAGTCTGACTTCCCAAGGTACGGGTGCAACTGGCACATGGGGTTTAATTGTGCAAAAGTTCCCCTGACCACTACTGAGACCTGGAGTCCCAAGCTCAGTGATGAATCCAGAGAACTCCCAAGCTGCAAACCTGTGTCTTCAGGGGGAGTATAACTCCATCCAGCTTACAACAGACCAGGAGTGCCTCTGTCTTGTCTGGATTTAATTTCAATTTGTTCTCACTCATCCATATTGCCACAGCTGCAAAGCTCCAATTTAGGACCAACATGAATTCAATATACCAAAATTATTCCACATTGTTAAAACTTACTATTAAATTATCTTTTTATATTATGTCCTTTTAAAATAAGAACAGCCTTGACACATATATCAAAATGGGAAAAAAGCATTTTTACTTCCTTAGACTACGCAATGCTTCAGTCATAGGGCTGCCCTTGAAGACAGTGCTGATGCTATGTAGAATTCCGATGTCTCCCTGTTAGCCGGTGGCATTTTACAGATATTCTTGCTCATCTGCGCAGGCCATCTTTAGCTTTTGGACAAAATTCAAGAAATAGTTATTACATTTTAAACTCTAAACAGTTTGCATTTGACATTCTTGAAGAAGAGCTTCCTTTCTATTTACCTATTTATTTCTTTATTTTCAAATCTGAAAAATAAGCTACCCTGAATCCCCTCCTGTGTGCAGATAATCCTGTGATGGGGATTTGGAGCACACATTTCCTTGTAGCTGCACCAAGTTTTTGGAAGTCCCTGTTCAATTCTTATTTTCTTTTGAACACCTGCTTAAATTTCGCTGCTTCAGGAAATTTTTCATGTCATTAACTGCTTTCTTGCTTGATTAATCGCTGCTACTAATGGCACTGATTTACTATTTTGCATTTTTCCTGTTGAGTTCAAGTTGATGGTTTTGATTGATCTTTCTTGCTTTCTCTCTCTCCATTTTATTTTTAATTTTTGGCAGACACTTAATTTCCAGAATTATAATAGATTTTGAATAGGACAGTCAATTTTGAAAATGCCTTCCCCCACCAAATAAATTTTTAATTTTTGGCAGACCCTTGATTTTCTCATCTATATCCATAATACAAGTGAAAATATGTGTGTGTGTGTGGCTGGGGTGCCCACTTAGACAGACAGGCTCCCACTTCCACAAACAGCTATGATCCCCACCTTTGAGGACCCACCCAAGGCCCTCTCTCCACTGACATTGCAGATTATAGCGAGCGCTGTGAACGTGTACAGCCGCTGCCAGTGTCCTCCACAAACACAAGACTGCCCACCACCCAAGTGAAAGCTTTCATACGGGAACAATTTCATCCTAGATTTGATGTGTTTCCTCCACCACAGACACTTCAGTGTTTCTGATGCTCTCCATTGGTGTGGAATTTGCAGGATCCTGTCCACTGCTCTCCCTTAACCCTTTCCTATTCTTTTCTAAGACGCACAGCAAACAGAGAGGGACTGATCAGCATGATGGAAGTTGTAGTTCACCCTGTCAAGACAGAGCACTTTGACGCCCACCAACAATGGACCTGGACCACATTTGGCACACAGAACCCCCATGACCAATGAACAATACTGGAAAGGGGTTTTTTTGGGGGGGGGGGATTACCTTGATTGATAGAAGTTGTAGTTCATACACATCCAGAGAGCACTGTGAACCCAAAGAAAGATAGATCTCAACCAAACTTGGCATGTATACCTGATATGCCCAAATATGAATACTGGTGGGTTTGGGGGGAAAATTGCCTTTGACATTTTGATGCTGTAGGTAATGGGATTTAAACTTCACCTGCAATCAAATCCCACCAAAGATGGCCCTGGACCTAACTTGGCACACAGAACCCTCATGACCAACAAAAATAATAGAGGGCTTTGGGGAAAATCACTTTGATTTGGGGGAGTTGTAGTTCACCTACATCCAGAGAGCATTGACGATGCACGTATGCCTGATATGTCAAAATTTGAATACTGGGAGGGTTTGCGAAGGATTGACCTTGATTTTGGAGTTGTAGTTCACCTACAACCAAAGAAACTGTGAACTTCACCATAGGCACACAGAACCACCATGACCAACTGAAAATACTAGAGGAGTTTGGGGAAACTGACCTTCATTTCTGGAATTTGTAGTTCATTTACATCCAGAAACACCACCGATGATGGATCTGGACCAAATGTGGCACACAGGACCCCCATGAACTGAACCACCTGGAGGCATTTGAGGGGACAGATCCACCATGGTGGGAGGTATAGTTTATCCTGAGCCAGAGATCACACTGAACCCCAGCAATGATGCCTCTAGAGCAAACTTGCCCAAGATGACAAACTACTGATGGAGTTTCAGGGAATTAACCTGGTATGGGGTGAGTTGTACTTCTCCCACAACCTTATGCATTTTGTAAAATACAAAAAATGACTTTTCCAAATAACTCGCGGAATGCCGGGTACCCAAGGTAGTTTTATATAAGGGACACAATTTTGCTACACTGTAATATGGATTTTTGTATCCAGGGGCTTTCTCTGTGTGTGTATCTTGGAACCAAACCCCAGTCGATACCAAGAGCCCACTGTAAATGAATGCTTAATTCATCATACTCCAAAGGCTTATAATTCATGGTTTTTAGGCTCAAGGGCTGCAATTCCCTGAGAATAGGCTCCATTGAACACAGTAGTATTTAATTCTGAGATCACATGCATATGATCCTAATTAATATGTATTATTAATGAATATTCATAATTAATTCTAACTACAATCCTAGCTCATCTTAAAATGCTGAAAGCTAGCCAAACAGAACAAGGCTTATGAAGAGCTCCCTTTTATTTTGGTCAGACCCCTTCTCCTCTGCCATATAATCCAGATTATCTACTTTGGATTATATGAATCTATTCTGTCATATAATCCAGTTGAAAACAGATACTCTGGATTTTATGTGACAGTGCAGAAGAGGTCTCGGGCCCCATTGACACTGCCACATAAAATCCAGGTTATCTGTTTTCAACTGAATTATATGGGTCTACACTGCATCTAATCCAGTTCAAATCAGGTTATCTGGATTTTACATGGTAGTGCAGATGGGGTCTCAATTAATGAGCAATCTGTTAAAACTGAGATTTTTAAAAAACATACACACACACACACACACAAAAGGGATCTGCTGTAAATTAGTCCCTCAGCAGTGAAACTAGATATCCCTAGGACCGCTAATATAACTCTACCTTTTAAAGCTAACAGCTGGAGTCATTGACATGATTTTATAGCCTTCTGATATGAATTAGGCTTTTACATTATGCATGCACCCCAATTAAATTTTGTCTCACCTGATAGTAGTGCTAGCATTGTTTAAGAGCGATTCCATCCTATCTAGTCCTCATGCATGGCAGGCCCTTGTCAACCTCTGCTCCTACCATTAGTTAAAGGCAGAGTCAACTGTGAAATTGATGCCACACAGTTCAGCACCTGACTTCAAAGAAAGTGGTGAGCTTGACAATTTTTGTTAAATTTTACAGGATTTCTCCATGCTGGCTGCAGAGAAAGGAGGGAAACCTTGCTAAGTGTATACTGTTATGGTCACTAAAAGTTGTTCCATGCTACAATGGCCTTCCTTTTGGGTTGAAGTCCTCTCTACACTGCCATATAAAATCCAGATGGTCTTCTTTGAACTAGATTATATGGCAGTGTAGACTCATTTAATCCAGTTCAAAGCAGATAATGTAGATTATCTGCTTTGATAATCTGGATTATATGACAGTACTAGCCATTCCTTGCCACGCGTTGCTGTGGCCCAGTCTGGTGATCTGGAAAATAAAGTAATTAGAAAGTGTTGGTTTCTAATATATGTAATGTCTTTACGCTTGTGGGTAAACAGTATTTCTTGCTGTTTCTTTGTCAGTATTAATGTGGTGATTGTTTGGTTTGCCCACTCTGGAACATGCAACATATCATTGCCCTTCTGTAGGGGTCCATTTCAAATCTATGATACTATATCTCTTGGTGTGTTAATCATATATATCTATCTATATCTATGGCTGGATGGCTCTTTGTCAGGGCTTTGATTATGTTTTCTTGTCCTGGTGAAGGGAGTTGGACTGGATGGCCTTAAATATTTTCTGTTGGTCACGGGGGTTCTGTGTGGGAAGTTTGTCCCAATTCTGTCATTGGTGGGATTCAGAATGCTCTTTTATTGTAGGTGAACTATAAATCCCAGTAACTACAACTCCCAAATGTCAAAGTCTGTTTTCCCCAAACTCCATCTGTGTTCATATTTGGGCATATGCAATATTTGTGCCAAGTTTGGTCCAGATCCATCATTATTTGAGTCCACAGTGCTCTCTGGATATAGGTGAACTATAACTCCCAAACTCAAGGCCAATGCCCACCAAACACTTCCAGTTTTTTTTTCTTTTGGTCATGGGAGTTCTGTGTGCCAAGTTTGGCCCAATTCCATCATTGGTGGAGTTCAGAATGCTTTTTGATTGTAGGTTGACTATAAATCCCAGCAACTACAACTCCCAAATGACAAAATCAAATTTTTGAGTGATGGTCACTCCTTGGGTTAGTAGGTGTCTTGTGACCAAATTTGACGGCAATTCATCTAGTGGTTTTTGTGTTATATTAATCCCACAAACGAACATTACATTTTTTACTTATATAGATAGAAGGGATGTGAGAGAGTGTGACTTACCCAAGGTCACAGCTGAGTAAAGATTCAAAATCAGTGTCTCCCATCATCCTTATCCTATGCTGATCACTATACCACACGGGATCTCATATAATCATTAAGAAAACAAATTAACACAGTGGTGAAAATGCACATAGTGAAATTGATATGTACCTACTGAAGTGATTCCAGAGAAACCTGGTGAAATTGATAGAAAAGGCTCCACTTTGCAGGAAAGATGGGGACCTGTTGTCAGATTTATCAGAATTTCTTAGCAGAAGGCACACTGGTGAGGCTGGTCTGAAACAAGGGAGGAGACATATCCATCACCAAACAGTCAATTTATTATGATTTTGCTCCCCACCCCCCTTCACACTTGAAAGAACTGTGCAGCAATTCAGGGGCAGTTTAAAAAATTACATTAGCCAACATGATGTTGTGATTGATTGTTGGACTATGATTCTTGAAGGTCAGTCTCAATCCTCACGTGGCCATGGAAAATTTCAGCTAGCAACACTCTCTGCCTCAAAGAGATACAAGGGCCAAACCCTTCTGAATAAATCTTGCCAAGAAACCCCTGTGATAGAGATGCCTTTGGGTCACTATCATTCAGAAATGACTTGAAAGCACACCAACTACCATTACAAGAATACCACCCCCCTCCAAATGGCATTGCAGATATTGTCTGGATTCTCAAGAATATGTATCTTAGAGTCAAATTTTATTGGGAACATGTGACCTTGGCATGTGGGACGCCTGGACAGGTTGCCCCTAATTACCAAGCTTCACCATTATTCACCTGCTCTGGCTAGTCTCTATAGCTTCCCAGTATCTATTTGTTTAATGGTTCAGCTAGCCCATCATTCACCTGATTGGGTGACCTGGCCAGTGTCCACTTGTTTATAGCTGTCCAGTGTTTACTTGTTTAATGGTTCAGGTGGATCATCATTCACCTGATTGGGTGGCCTGGCTAGTGTCCACTTATTTAATCTTTTGAGTAGCCTGGTTAGAGGCATAAGCTTGATCGATATGCCAGGATTAGCCCAATCAGATAAGACAAAGTACACAGGCAACTGAGGTGTCTTTATAAGTCAAGATAAGTTAGCTTTACCTTGAACTTAACTACAGACGAAGATTGATGCCACTGGGCCATTTCTTACAGTCATTCCTGGAGATTGAGGAATAGACCTGCTGTGCCAGGCCCGTAGCCAGGATTTTGATTCGGGGGGCGGGGGTGGGGGGGGGGTGCTGAGTCTGAGTGAAAGAGGGTCTACCCTAACAAACGTTTTGTATCATTACCCCAATACCCACATGCATATGGGATATATTGAGTATGGTGATCAGATCATGATATGAATAAACGTAACAGTTTAACTAATGCACCAGTAAGGCCTTCTTGCGGACCACCATGAGAATTGGGGGGGGGGGGCTGAAGCCCCTCAAGCCCCCCCCCCCCCCCGACTACATGCCTGTCCTGTGGTCATATGCTTTATTTAATATGTTGCTTGTTTTTTAACAAAATATTTTCCTCTTAATCACTTATGTGTTTATTGTCTTTGAGTCAAAAAAGAACCCTTTGCCCTTCACATAATAACAGCCAAGACTGAACAATCTTAAAGTTTGTATGTAGTCCACATGAAGCTCTTCAGAAACCTACTGAGATTGCTGAAAATTTCCACAGAAATAGTAAGCAATCATATTTCAAACCTGTATTCATGTTCTAAAACTTCAAGCATACATAAATTCAATCTGTAAATAACTTTAGCATACACACTACAATGAGTTAATTCAATATACACAGATGTGATTGTGTTCCATGCACAAAATTACTGAAAATATTATGTATAAAATTATCTTCAGACTGTGTATCTATGATGTAAAAAAGGTAAAGGTTTCCCCTGACAATAGGTGTAGCTGTATCCAACTCTGGGGGGGTGGTGCTCATCTCAATTTCTAAGCCGAAGAGCCGGCGTTGTCCTTAGACACCTCCAAGGTCATGTGGCCAGCATGACTGCATGGAGCGCCATTACCTTCCCACAGAAGCAGTACCTATTTATTTATTTATTTACCACATTTGTATACCGCCTTTCTCAGCCAGAGGCGACTCAAGGCGGTCCACAGTCAGCAGCGATTCGATGCCATAACAAATATCAAAATACAGTTAAAACAATTCTAAAAAACAATTCAACATTTAAAATGTAATATAAAAAGCAAATATATCTGTTGTGTGTGTGTGTGTGTGTGTGTGTGTATTAATCTCACATTTGCAGTGTTTTCAAACTGCTAGGTTGGCAGAAGCTGGGGCTAACAGCAGGCACTCACCCCGCTCTCCAGATTTGAACCACCAACCTTTCGGTCAGCAAATTCAGCAGCTCAGCAGTTTAACCCACTGCACCACTAGGGAGCCCATCTATGGTGTGCATAATATGTAAAATAAACACATTCAGTGTGCTGACTTGGGTCCCATCTCCAAAATAACACATTAGATATATGCAAGAATTCCAAAATCTCAAAAAAAAAATCCAAAATACAGAACATTTCTTGACCCCTGTCTTTTTGATAAGGAAGACTCAACCTGTAATGTGGTATTTTCGTTCTTTGTGCTTCAAAAATCATAATGCACATGAATATTACAAGCATTTCATAATAATCAACATACAGAACAAACTCCTGGCATGACCCAGCTAGAGCTTTGTATTCTGAACAGGGCAAGTCTGCCCATATCTAGTCAAAAGAAAATCCTATTAAGTTCAAAGAAGTTAACTCCTTGATGTGAGAGTATAAGGTTGCAGTCTCCAACTCTTTGATTTAGGTGGAAGAACTGAAATGCCCTTGAATCTCTGCCATAAAAATCAATGTGATGTGATGCTTACTTAGAAGTACGTATATCCTACTGTGTTCAAGGGGCTTATTCCCAGAAAAAAGTGCGTAAGATTGAGGCCTTGGAAGTGCTTAATTTTGGTTGGATTGTGTCCTACCACAGTAATTATTCATAGACAATTAAAGTAGCATCTGAGCGCATGAGATATTTCAGATGAAAGACTCTATTAAATATGAAAATGCACAAGAGGCATGTATAGTTGATAACTGATAAAAGAGTTTTCCCCTATGAAGCTTCTACAAGCATAAAATCTTATATCATGGAAGTATTGAGATCAGGCTTAGCTGTGAGCACCTAGAGAAAACACCGAAACTATTTTTCAATCTTTCTTTTACCTGCCCATAGAGATTTGTGCAAATATTTCATACATACAGACCTCGCCAGCAGTTGAAAAACAAAACTATTTTTGTGAACTATAGTTTTTTTTAAAGACCATTGCTTTATACCCCAGCTTGGTATGTTCAATTACCTATCTGTCCAAATACTGGCTGATTTTTCAAAGTAGTAACATTAACTAGGTGGAAAAGCATTCAAATAAATTAGGCCGTGGAACTTTTAAAACTACTGGAAACACCTGTGTTTTCACTCATGGCAAGCTCTAAAAGTAATTGAATAATTGCTGCTCTGGCAAATGATGCCTTCAAGTGCAATAACTAAACTACAAGGCCTCCAGAAACTCATAGTTCATGATGTTATGGAAATGTCTCGGGGATGTTTGCCAGTCACACAAAACAGGGTTGCAAGGATTTACAGCCTGAGGTTTTAGTTAAACACATTGAAATTAATGTGATTGAGCCACCATGAGGACAAAAAAAGTACTTCTTCACCCTATACATAATTTATTTACTTAAATCTATTAGCATAAAACTTCTTGCCCCTGATACAGAGGGGTTTGGGGTGAGGGGAGTAATCAGTAGTCTGGCATTATGCTTAGTTCCTATGTTGTGTGTATATTGTTTTATATGCTTTGATGGTTTATATTTTACTTTTATGTTATTTATTTTATTGTAATTTGTATTGTTATATTGTAATTTTTGTTTGGGCTTGGCCCCATGTAAGCCACTCAGAGTCCCCTTTGGGGAGATGGTGGCGGGGTACAAATAAAGTTGTTTATTATTATTATTATTATTATTATTATTATTAGTCATCACAATGAAGGCTGCAATCCCATAGATCATAGAATCATAGAATCATAGAATCAAAGAGTTGGAAGAGACCTAATGGGCCATCCAGTCCAACCCCCTGCCAAGAAGCAGGAATATTGCATTCAAATCACCCCTGACAGATGGCCATCCAGCCTCTGTTTAAAAGCTTCCAAAGAAGGAGCCTCCAACACACTCCGGGGCAGAGAGTTCCACTGCTGATCTGGTGCCATAGGATGAACTGAAACCCCGTTTCTCTGGTGGGGTGATACTTTGTCCTTGGAGAAAATCCTGTCTCGGATATACCCTTTCAGACTCATCCGGCTACTGTGACTTTCTTTCAAGGTCAGAATTTCTGATTTTAGATAGGGGCCAAAGGGAATAGTTAGCATGTGATTAAATAAAGTATGTGTATGCGTTAAAGCAGTGGTTCTAACCTGTGGGTTCCCAGGTGTTTTGGCCTACAAGTCCCAGAAATCCTAGCCAGTTTACCAGCTGTTAGGACTACCAGTTTACCAGTTCAAAGCAGAACTGGGATTTTATTAAGCTGTGTGGAAGGGGCCTGAGAGATCAGGGTTCAAATCTTAACTCAGTATGAAAATCAGATGGATTACTTTGGGCAAGTCACATTCTTCCAAGATTTAAAGTGGATTCATTCTCTACTGTGATGGTTACTACTTCATCACATTAGAGCAGTGGTCCTCAAACTAAGGCCTGGGGGCCGTGTGCAACCCTCCAAGGTCATTTACCCAGCCCTTGCTCAGGGTCAACCTAAGTCTGAAATGACTTGAAAGCACGCAGCAGCAACAACAACAATCCTATCTAATCAGCCAAAAGCAGGTCCACACTTCCCATTGAAATACTAATAAGTTTATATTTGTTAACATTGTTCTTCATTTTAATTATTGTATTTTAAGTGTTTGGTTTTTTTGCACTACAAATAAGATATGTGCAGTGTGCACAGGAATTCATTCATTTTTTTCCCAAATTATAATCTGGCCCTCCAACAGTTTGAGGGACTGTGACCTGGCCCTCTGTTAAAAAAGTTTGAGGACCCCTGTTCTAGTGTGATGAAGTGGTTACTACTTCATCACACTAGAGAATGAATCCACTTTAAATCCGCTGTCTGCCTATTGCAGAATTCTGGGGATTGTAGTTTAGTGAGACTGTTAAAGGCTCCTCCCTAAACTACAAACCCCTGAATACTGCAGGAGGCAGCAACCGGATTTAAAGTGGATTCATTCTAGTGTGATGAGCACTTGAAGTAGTTGAGGGATAAACTTCCTCTGAATAGATCTTGTCCGGAAAACCAAAGGATATTTTATTTATCGTATCAGGAGCAAACCAAGGGTACAGTTGTAATGTATTTAAAAAGGAAACAACAAAAGAAAGAACAAAGTTTGAAAACTTGGCATTCTATTAAATGTCCTTTGACCAGAAGCTGGCCAGTTGGAGTGCCTCTGGTGTTGCTATAAGAAAGTCCTCCATTGTGCATTTGGTAAGGTAATGTAATAGGTGGTCAGTGGTTTGCTCTTCTCCACACTCACATGTCGTGGACTCCACTTTGTAGACCCATTTCTTAAGGTTGGTTCTGCATCTTGTGGTACCAGAGCGCAGTCTGTTCAGTGCCTTCCAAGTCGCTCAGTACTCTGTGTGCAAGATGAAAGTTGTAAACTGTTATCAACAACCGTGCTGTGTTATCCTTAACTCTGCTAGGCACTTTAAACTGCAAATAAATCACTAAAGAATAATACATAAGGTACAAGCCTTAATGCTACTTTGTTGTCTCCCTCTGGAGTTTATCGTAAATTCAGCGTATGATATAATGAGCGACTAATACATATAAAATTTATATATAAACAACGTTTCTGAAACACAATCAAAATACTTGAAATGTCCTTTAGAAAATAAACATTCACAAGATACAAGTCCAAATGATATTGTTCTTCCTCATGACGGAGGTTGCTCTTACAAACAGAGTTTGTATCTTCATTCTTCCATTTAATCTTTCAAAACAGTAGGTAAATATTGAGAAAATATTTGCACAGTCTTTGAAGCAATAAATTAAACACTTGAAGTGTCCTTGGAAAAGTAAAATAATGTCCGACAAGGGTCCCTAGGTTGAAATACTTTGTTTCGGGAGACTTCCCCTTCTTCAGGATGTCAACATATCTTCATATAAGTGTGTTATTCACAATATATTCCTAAATAGGTGATAACAGACAACATAATAGATATGCCAAAACGGCACCCAGTGACACTAAATGGCAATAAAATAATCATATACATTCCAACAAGTCAGATTGCAAGTTTCATTTTGCTATTTGTTATAGATATCTGTGTTCTTTAGATACAGTCTTCTGTGTGCCCAGGAGGGAGTCTCTCATCTGGTATCAGCCATGGATTGAGGTTCCAGGTTTTAGCCTGCCACTTTTGGACTCCCGCTTGCTGAGGTGTTCCTGTGACTGTCTCTGTAGATCTTAGAAAACTATTTCTTAATTTAAGGCATTGGTATGCTGGCTGATATCTGAACAGGGGATGTGCCAGAGATATAATTGCCTTGATCCTTTTACAGGGTTAGTCAAAATGCATAGGCCAATAAGCCATTCAATTGAATGGCTTATTGGCCTATGCATTTTGACTAACCCTGTACTATTGGCTCCCAATGGGTGTCAGGTGGTGCAATACCAACTAACCAGTATAATTTCTCCAGTGGTGTCAGGTGTAGACATCCTGTGATAATGCGGCATGTCTCATAAAGAGTCACATCCACTGTTTTAGCATGGTGAGATATGTTCCACACTGGGCATGTATACTCAGCAACAGAGTAGCAAAGTACAAGGGCAGATGACTTTACTGTATCTGATTGTGATCCCCAGGTTGTGCCAATCGTCTTTCATATGATATTATTTCTAGTGCCCACTTTTTGCTTGATATTCAGGTAGTGCTACTTGTAGGTCCAGGGTAACTCTCAGATATTTGGGTGTGATGCAATGTTCCAGTGGGATTCCTTCCCAGGTGATCCTTAGAGCTCGGGATGCTTGTCTGTTCTTAAGATGTAAAGCACATGTCTGTGTTTTAGATGGATTAGGAATCAGCTAGTTTTCTCTGTAATAGGCAGTAAGAGCACCGAGAGCTTCGGAGAAGCCTCTGTTCAACCATCTCAAAATTCCCTGCTTGAGTGGTGATGTCACAATCGTCAGCATAGATGAAACTCTGTTCCTTCTGGCAGTGGCTGGTCATTTGTGTAAATGTTGAACATTGATGGAGCAAGCACACTCCATGATTTGCTATAAGATTGAGGGCCCTATATCCCAGGATCTGATCCCAGGTTTTCTTCTTTAAATTGGATTATATGACTGCACTGCCAGATAATCTGGGATAAACAGAAAACCTGGGATTAGATCCTGGGATATAGGGCCTGCCTGGAAGGACCCAGAGTTCACTTTAAGGCAGTGGTTCTCAACCTTCCTAATGCCGCGACCCCTTAATACAGTTCGTCATGTTGTTGTGACCCCTAACCATAAAATTATTTTTGTTGCTACTTCATAACTGTAACTTTGCTACTTTTATGAATCATAATGTAAATATCCAATATGCAGGATATATTTTCATTCACTGGACCAAATTTGGCACAAATACCCGATACGCCCAAATTTGAATATTGGTGGAGTTGGGGGGAATTGATTTTGTCATTTGGGAGTTGTAGTTTCTGGGATTTATAATTCACCTACAATCAAAGAGCATGCTGAACTTCACCAGTGATGGAATTGAACCAAACTTGGCACACAGAACTCCCATGACCAACAGACATTACTGGAAGAGTTTGGTGGGCATTGACCTTGAGTATTGGAGTTGTAGTTCACCTACATCCAGAGACTCAAACAATGATGGATTTGGACCAAACTTGACACGAATGCTCAATATGCCCAAATATGAACACTGGTGGATTTGGGGGAAAATAGACCTTGACATTTGGGATTTGTAGTTGCTGGGATTTATAGTTCACCTACAATCAAAGGGCATTCTGAATGCCACCGATGATAGAATTGTGCCAAACTTCCCAAACAGAACCTCCATGACCAACAGGAAATACTGTGCTTTCTGATAGTCTTTGGCAATCTTTCTGATACTCCCCTCATGATCCCACAGGGGTCCTGACCCCCAGGTTGAGAAATGCTGCTTTAAGGCATAGAACAATAACATGTAAGATACAAACTTTCTTATATGCATAAAGCTAAAATCTTTTTTGGAATCTTTCAACAAACTAACCTTCCAGCTCCTAACATCTGATGGATGATGTGGCTCCTAAGAATATGGTTCCTTGTCAGCTAGAGACATCTACTCTGGTACAGCGAGTTTCCCTGCCCTCCATGCAATCACTCTTTGATAGAAGGTAAGATAGGATGTAGCATGATAGTATGGATTTGCATCAGTATGTCCTTTACAACTTCCAATTGGGGAAAAGGCTCACTTGAGCTTTTAAAAAATTACAAAATTGTGTGTGGGGGGTGGGGGGTGTGCCTTAGATGCTGGGTGGCCTAATGGATGATCTCATGAGCCTACCAAAACATTCCTTATATGTAAGTACATCCAGTGATTGACAAGTGTAGAATGATATATAAGAGTTTTCATGTTTGGATGGGGATGGGCTAAGGCAGTAGTGTACAGCCTGTGACCCTCCAGGTGTTTTGAACTTCAGCTCCCAGAATTCCCGGCCATTGGACAATCTTGTAGGGCTTCTGGGAGTTGGGAGTCCCAAATACCTGGTGGTCCACAGGTTGTACACCATTGGGCTAAGAGACTAACAGGAGAAATAATGTTGTAGAGTTAGATTGAAAGAGGTAGAGAGGAGATGGAAACAATGAGGGGAAAACAGCTGAGAGAGGATATGCTATGAGTTGAGGGGAAAGCATTTAGGGCCTTTTCACACAGCCATATAACCCAGAATATCAAGGCAGATAATCCACAATATCTGCTTTGATTTAGATTATCTGAGTCCACACTGCCATCTAGTCCAATTCAATGTGGATGTTATACAGTTATGTGGAAGGGGCCCTAGAGGAGCAATAGGGTTGAGTAGATGTATATGACTGTATAAAAACAATTATGCTGCATATATATCTGCTGTCAATATTGTTGACCTAGCATAACCTGTCAACACATAATTAAGTGCTGAAAGGTGGTGAGGAATAATTTATGATTGTATAATACCCTCAGTCTGTAAATAACCAAATAGCCTTTGTTCCCTGTAACAAAACATTGTTCGGGTCAGGAATAAACCAACAGTTTGGTTCTCGCTGTAGAGCACATGACTAGAAGAGTCTATCAACATGTTTTGTATTGATAACTACATTACTACAAAGATCCTGTTGGCAGCATAAACCCAAACAGGACAGAGTATGGAAGTTTATGTTTAAAGTGGTAAATGAAATCCATCTGGTTGGTCCTGAAGGTAGCAGTGGCTAGAAAATGTCACAACTTCTTTCATGAATTCTGCAGCTTGGGGTTGCGACTTCCTTGTTGGGTCATCCATGTCATGAAGTTCAAACAATATTGATGAACCCATTAACATCTAACTCACATGTGATATTGCCAACAGTTTTAGCTCTCTGCAATAGGAAGTCAGGTTCTTGCAACCCTATACACTTTCATTTTTCTGTTTAATTATCCTGCATATACTCTCCTGTTTAAACAAGATTTTAAAATGTTGGGAATTCAGAAGGTCTGAATATTTTTAAACAAAATATGTGTTGGTTTCTGTAGTTGTCGTGCATTCTTCATTCACTGGCTACTTCTACATTTAAAATCCAGATTATCTGCTTTGAACTGGATTATACGGCAGTGTACATTCATATAATCCAGTTCAAAGCAGATAATGTGGATTATCTGTTTTGATAATATGGATCATATGGCAGTGTAGAAGGATTTTTGTTCTGCATAACCAAGGCAATTGTGGAAGTATTTTGAGAAACTGCATCTCTGTTTTTGCGCGTTCATATGCCTATTGTATTTTGTGTGTTATCGCACTATTGAGTGCTTTGTGAGCTGCCCCTAGTCCCTTTGGAGAGATGGTGGCAAGGTACAATTATTATTATTATTATTATTATTATTATTATTATTATTAGGAAATAATCTATCTTTAGAGATCCCTCTTGTGGATATTCTGGGCACAAAATAATACCAGAGTAGATTTTAAAAACATTCCTCAAAATATAGCTCCATATATTGTCAAACTCAAAGATGTAAACTGTGCTTTTCAGGCCCCTTCTACACTGCCATATAATCCAAATTATCAAAACAGATAATCCACATTATCTGCTTTGAGCTGGATTATATGAGTCTACACTGCCATATAATCCAGTTCAAAATAGATAATCTGTATTTTATGTGGGAGTGTAGAAGGGGTCTTTGATAGCAGTTTGGCTAAACTGAATATTAATAATCCCTTTATAAACACATTTTTGCTATCGCATATTAAAACACAGACCTCATGAAGAAATATACAAGCAATTCATTCCTTACTCCAAACCATGTTTGTTTATTCATAACTATTTGGGTTCAGAAATATTCCTTGAATGTTCAGCTTTCATGGAAGGTAATATAATGAAGCAACCCCAGCTCAAAACTATGACTAGAGCCCCTTCCACACAGCTGAATAAAATTCCAGATTATCTGCTTTGAGCTGGAATATATGGCAGTGTGGACTCAGGCCCTTCCACACAGCCCTATATCCCAAAATATGCAGTTTCTCAAGTCGCTCCTGACACAACCAAAAGAAATAGCCCAACTACTAAGGGTGCATGTACACTGTTGAATTTATGCAGTTTGACACCATGTTAACTGCCATGGCTCAATGCTATGGAATCCTTGAAGATACAGTTTGGTGAAGCATTAGCACTATTTGGAAGAGAAGGCTAAAGACCTTGAAAGACTACAATCCCCATGGTCTCACAGCCTTCAGCCATGGCAGTTAAAGTGATATCAAACTGCATAAATTCCAAAGCAAAATGCACCCCAATTTAAAACTCACATTTGTTATTGAATGATTGCATGGATACACATATCCACAGTATGAAACCCTGAATACACATCCAAATGAACAAGGAACCCAAGTTATCACTCTCACAAAAAGGTGCCATATGCTCTTCATGACAAGCTTAAGAGAGCTGTTCAGGTGCTAAAAGAGACAATGGGGTCACGAGTCATTGCAGAGAATATGCTCATTGTCATCCTATGGAAATTTCTCCTATTCTTTGGGAGTCAGCTAAGGAGAAATGTGACCTAAAAGCTTCGACTGCTTTGCAATTCAATTAGGACATTAAACAGAAACATCCTTGGAGAAAATCCAAATGCTGCAGCAGAGTAATACTTCTACTAGGACAAAGTAAAATGCCACAAAATAGTGAGCAAAACTTATGTTACTACCGGATGTTAAGCAACGAATCAAGAACTTGTCTACATGGGCATAAGAACCCAGGCTCACATTGAGTTGGGTTCTGGCTTTCTTCATGCCATTCCTCCAGTTCTGGTGAGTATTTTGGATTAATCCAGCATTGCCCTGTTTCTCCAGAGTTTGTTTTAAAGTTACAGGGCAATGTGGGCCCCTTCCACACAGCTGAATAAAATCCCACATGATCTGCTTTGAACTGGCAGTGTGGACTCAGATAGCCCAGTTCAAAGCAGATATTGTAGGATTTTCTGCCTTGATGTTCTGGGATATAGGGCTGTGTGGAAGGGTTCGTGGACAGCTGGATCAGGTCTGATTTGGACCTGTCTGCTGTTCACACAGCATACCTCCACCATCACAGCACAGGGGAAAGAGATTGATCATGTTTGTGTTATCACCATCCCCAGTCAGCCATTGTGAACTCTTGGCTGTCATAGGTGCCCAATATGGACATGAATAGAGGCACTCATGAGACCAGGAAAAACAGTGGGGAGATCAGTCCTTAACTTCTTCCTAGTCACCTGTGTGCCTCTTCTGATGTCAGAGCAGAGTGTCTAGGAGTTCATACAGGCTCTGTGACAAGTTGGGACCAGAATGCATGATGCAGAAAAAGACATGAGGGTCTAGTGGGCCCAACATGTTGTCAGCCCAGCTGGACCATGTAGACAGCAACTTGCTGACAAAGTGGTTCAACAGAGGGTTTGTAGCTACCAAGAGCCAGTCTGGAGTAACTCTCACCAAGTAGACTCTCACCAAGAAAAAGTGGGATGTAGCAAAGGAAGGATAAAGGCTGGACACATTAAGGCCTCAAGTTCACGGATATAGCTATTCCCTCCCTCCCCCCTTTTTTTTCCACCACTTTAATTTGTTTTTGTAAATGTTGTCCTGAAGAATTTGAAACCTTGTTCACCAATTTATAACATTTTAGCAATAAATGATGATGATGATGATGATGATGATGACGATGACGATGATGACTGTGGCACAAGCCAGTAATGGTGGTCCCAGTGGTGATCGGCACACTGGGTTATTATTATTATTATTAACTTTATTTGTACCCCACTAGCATCTTCCGAAGGACTCGATGCGGCTTACAAAGGCCAAGGCCTCAATGCACAACATAACAATACAACCTAAAGCAAATTAAAAACAATTAAAGCAATATTAAACAACAAAACAACAAGCAATAAATCATACACCAAAAACACAATAAAACTGGGCCGGGCCAGAGTAATGGGTACAGAATTAAAAGTGCTGATGTGACAGGTGATACATAAGGATTATAGGGTAGGTGCAATGTGCAGTGTGCGGCAATCTTAGTTCTGATAAAGTGCTTCTGGGACTTGGTATTGGAGATTTCCTATTCTGGGAAGGCACATCAGAACAGCCAGGTGTTCAAGTTCTTTCTGAAGACAGCCAATGTAGGGGCCTGTCTAAAATCTTTGGGGAGGGTGTTCCAGAGTCAGGGGGCCACCACAGAAAAGGCCCTGTCTCGTGTCCCCACCAAACGCGCTTGCGATGCAGGTGGAATCACGAGCAGGGCCTCTCCAGATGAACGGAGTGAACGCGTGGGTTCGTAGACGGAGATGCGGTCACGCAGGTAGGCTGGTCCCAAACCGTTCAGGGCTTTGTAGGTAAGCACCTGCACCTTAAATTGGGCTCAGAAAATAAACGGCAGCCAGTGGAGCTCCTTGAACAGAAGGGTTCAGTGCCTAAAGACTTTGGCTTGCACTTAAACACAATCGGCACTGTCAAAATTACCATCTGCCAGCTGCAAAACGCCACCTTACTGGGATCTGCACACATTATTCGCCGATACATCACACAGTCCTAGACACTGGGAAGTGTCTGATGTGTAATCCCATACAACAACCAGCAGAGTGATGTTGTTTGCTGTGTACTCATCTTGTTGTGTTTCTGATAATATTAATAATATTAATAATAATAATAATAACAACAGGTTCTTGTGGGTTTTTTCAGACTATAGAGCCATGTTCTAGAGGCATTCTTCCTGACGTTTCGCCTGCATCTATGGCAAGCATCCTCAGAGGTTGTGAGGTCTGTTGGAAGTAGGAAAAATGGGTTTATATATCTGTGGAATGGCTGGGGTGGGGCAAGGAGCTCTTCCCTGCTGCAGTTAGGTGTGAATGTTTAGCTGATCACCTTCATTAGCATTTGAAGGCCTGCCTGAGCCTGGGAAAATCTGTTGCTGGGAGGTGTTAATCTGTGCCTGGTTTTTTCCTCTCTGTTGTTTTGCTGTTATAATTTTAGAGTTTTTTAATACTGGTAGCCAGATTTTGTTCATTTTCATGGTCTCTTCCTTTCTGTTGAAATTGTCCACATGCTTGTGGATTTCAATGGCTTCTCTGTGTAGTCTGACATGGTGGTTGTTGGTGTGGTCCAGCATTTCTGTGTTCTCAAATAATATGCTGTGTCCAACAACAACAACATATTGCATCTTTGGGAGATACGTTTTTCTGGTAGGATTTTTTTTTAAATGCTGAATTGACTTTCAATGCTGTGAAAGGGATAACATAGCAACCATTAAAAATAGGCCAAGTCCCAATCAAACTAAAACCTCCAACAATTTCCGTAAGTGGTCACTGAACTGAACAAATATAATTTATGAACCTACCATACAGTTCAAGAAAACAAAGCTATATTGAACACATCTCCTGATCCGGTCAGGAATGTCTTTGTTATCAGCCAGCATAAAATGTTTATTTCTTAGGTGTAGCCATAAACATGTCAATTTACATGTCATCACAAGAAAAGGTTTAACATTGCAGCAATTGCAAGTGTATTTCCATGTTTAATATACAAGGCAAGAAGATCATTCTTGCCTTGTATACATTGTTTACAAAGATAATAACTGCAACGCAAGGATTCAGTCATGCTGCAAATGTATGGTTTTCTTAAAATATACAGTGAATTTATGTATACCGCAATGGCATTACCATAGTCTAGAGCAGTTGTTTGCAAAGAAAAATCAGAGAAGGTCATAGAAAGTGAAAACAAAAGTTTGGATAAATTCAAATGTTCAATTGAAAAGTACTATGAAGTGGATGCTGGCCTGACAGTAAACCTCATTCAGTGATCAGAAAATCCAAAATGGTCTGAGTTACTCCTAAAGCCAAAGATTCATCTGACGTTTTGTAGATATAAAATTCCCATGAGACTGGAAGCTGTGCTTGTGTATCACAAGACAAATGTAATGAAACTACTAATAACTGAGAAAGAACATCTGTACAGCTCTACTCAGAAGTAAGTCTCATTGAATTCAGTGATCGTATAGCTAGGAGACAGAGGACTAAAACATAACATTTAATAGGAAATCGAATACTTGGAAAACTACATTCTGCAGGATTATATTTCTGAAAGGAGAATTAAATGGACAAACAGACATATTAAGGAGAATTGGGACTCGAAATGGAAAGAGCCGATAGCCAGAATAAAAGGGAAAAGAAAATCCAAGGAACTGAATCAGACTATCTCCATGAGCGAACAAATAAAGTAATATTCAAAAGAGAGGTAAAACTGTTCCTGAAGGGAGAGGGTTAGAGGAAGGGGAGAAAAAAACAGAGATAGATATAAGTAATAGAAAAGCATAGAAATGGAAATAGAGGTTACACCACATTGGTATTCGTATTTGGAAAATTATTTTGGTTTCCCCCCTTTTTTTGCTGTAATGTGAATGTGAAATGTTATACTCTATTTATATAATCTAATAATTTTTAAAGGGAATCCAACACTTACTTGAGAGAAAATAAAATGGGTTTATTTGTGAGCAGCCATGCATAAGGATCTGTTGCGAAATACAAAGCTGCAAATTAAGCACCCTGGTAGGGCATATTACCACTTTGGCAGATATAGAAACCTTTCACACTATACAATTATAGGTTTATGGTTCTGCTTTAACTACATGCGTACCTGTCCAAACATATCTCCTTCTACATCCCACCTCGGAGTTTAAGGGGAGGCCCTGAGTTTAAGGGGAGGCCTTGCTCTCGGCCTCGCTTCTGTCGCAAACGCGCTTGGCGGGGACGAGGATCAGGGCCTTCTCGGTGGAGGTCCCCCGTCTGTGGAATTCACTCCCTGGTGAAGTTAGATTATCGACGTCCCTCCTTTCCTTTATAAAGAAGTTAAAACGTGAATGTGGGACCAGGCCTTCAATGTAAATGACAGTGACAATGATGACAATCGCTATGGAAATTATGGACATGCTTGATGGAGTCTCTAACTACAGAATTCGGCTCAGATTAGGCCACCATGCTGTTATTGAAACAAACAGATTTTAATTAATTAATGTGATTTAATGTTTTAAACGTATGTAATTATTGGATTTTATTATGTATTTTATTATGTGTACATTGGAGGCATTGAATTGTTGCCAGCTGGAAGCCGCCCCTGAGTCGTCGTCGTCCCGGGGGGGGGGGGGGTTGAGAAGGACGGGGTACAAATATCTGAAATAAATAAATAAAATAATAAATAAATTGTAGTTCAGGAGACACTGGCACACCCTTGCTGAGAATTCTAAATGTCTGCCACTAAACTACAAATCCCAGGATTCCAGGGGACACATCCCAGATATAAACCAAGTTAGAAGGTATGAGCACTAAAACTAATTCAGTTGTGCAGTCCATTCAGTTTGTTATGCATTTGTCTTGGGGACTAGTAACCTGCCTCCTACATAGTCATTCCTCTTCAAAAGCGCTGTAAAATGCCATACATAATGACAGCACTACATTACTATTAGTTCTGAGACAAGTGAAGTTAATGATTGCAGCAAGAAGGCTACATGTGTCTGAATGCGCGTTGGGGTTCTCTTGCAGCCTTGCTCCCTGATTATGTATTATTATGATGTATTAATACTAAGTCCATTACAATGGCAACCGAATCACACTATTGTTTTGAACTGAGGAAGACATCTTGTGGTTGTATTTTGTATCCCAGCATCATGACAAGAAATCATATAAAGCTGCATTACGAGATAACCATATGCCTCCCAGAGCAAACCAAGCATTCTCATTTGCTTAACAAAGTGTCAGCCAAAGTCACTACTTTGGTGGATGTCTTGTTCCCTTATCTCTCCCACCATGTTTTCCCAATTGCCACCTTGTTAAGCAGGAAGTTCTGTTGCTGTACAGATGGTGCTGGCTTCTGTTTATCTACCTTCAGCCTGCAGAGACTCCAAACATACACAGTAGGTGAGCAAATTTTGTTTTATCAATATTATTAATTGTTGCATAATTCACTACAATACACAGTGCATTAATATGATGCAGTTGTTTTGCTGCTATTTTAGTGCACAAAATAATGCTCTTTGTGATGAGATTTCTTTCCAAATTTAACCCAACCCCCCTCCCCCAATGACCTGAGCTAACTAGGAAAAACTATTCTATAACCTGAAACATTGCATCCTGAATCTTTGGGTAGCAATTTTATACAGTCAACGCTCTGTATCCATATAGTCTGCATCCACAGATTAAACTGTCTTGAAAATATGATTTAGGTATCCAAAAAACACTTTATTTTGTCACTTTTTACTATGCCTTTGTATAGAATGGGGCTAGAGTGTCTATGGGAGTCCAAGAAATAGTCCCAGCCAATAACCAGGGCCAACTGTAATTTAAAAATAAATCCTACAAAAGACATGTCCCCATAGAAAACATAGGAATGGGAATTGAGAAATGATCATTAGAAAAGTAAGGTAGGGCTGAGAATAGAAGGACAGAGGTGTCAACAGAAGCTGGTCTGCATTTTCAATTAACCATATTGCTCAGGGGACAGATCCAGGGACAGTGGGTGTTGGGGCTCAGCAGCAGGATGCTGGGGAATCCTCAGGATGAGGGGAATGGTGTTTTTTCACTGAGCCTGTGTGTGATCAGGCTGAAACACCGGCTGAATTGCAGGCCTTAGATCAGAGAGAAGGTCTGATAGTTTCAGAGGATGTTTGGGATTCCGTTTTTCATGGGAATCACCCTTCAACAGATGAGGAGTTTACCCACAATGTCAAATTGGGCTTCCGCATGGAGGGAGTAAAGGACAAAAAAATTAGATAATCAGAAAGACTTTGAGAAGTCCTTGAAATTCTGTGAGAAGTCTTTCAGGCCCAGATGTCAAAGAGATGACCCCATGACTTCTTGGTAGGGTTGAGCTTAAATTAAGTGATGTTTTCTTAAGAGTCTTCAGAGCAGACAACATTGCCAAAGAATCGAGCTGGATCAGCTTTCATGCTCATGAATCTTGTCTCCTGTGTTTGCCTATGTTCCTGTTAGTATTTTCCCTTGGAAAAGCGACTGTTTTCATGTTTATAGATACGTGCTATGATCTTGAACTCCTGAATTCCATGAACCTTGCCATATGGACTATTGAACCTTGTACATATGGACTTCTTTAATTCCGTAGGGCCTTTTCTACTGCTTTTTGGAAAATATCTTTTTCTTCCTTTGTATATGCTTTTCTAAAGAAACTACTGTAGTTAGATACTACTGGATGCTGGTGTGGTGCTGGGTGAAAAAGGGTGACCTCAAGGCTACAATGGGTTACAGTCCTTCTTTCAGGAAGGTATTATACTTAAGATTGATCTGAAGGGCTTTGATACCATCATTGCATTGCCGTGGCAGTAGCAAATTCTGTTTAAATGGAACTTGCACCTTATATTTAACTATAACAATTAAAAATAACGTTTTAGAAAAATAAGTCTTAAAAGGAGGTTTGGAATGGTTGGTAGGTAAAATAAAGCGGAGGGCCTCTGCCCCTTCAGTGCTTGCATAGAAGAATACATTTAAACAGGTGTTGCTTTTCATGCATGAAAAGCAACACCTGCTTGCACAAAACCATTAAAGGGACAGGAGTTTTGTCTCTTATTTCAATTGGCAACCTTAAACCCACCTCATTTGATGCATTTTTCATCGGCTCTGTAATAAGATGTTTTTGAAAAGAGAAAATAAATAACAATATTTATAGTGTCACCTTCATGTACGTAAACATCTAATTCATGATCTCCACCCTGTTCAGTTGGAAGCAGTAGAAGAGGGAGGAAAGGAATGAGGAATCCACATGGTCCATTGAAGCTACAGGTGAAACGTAAAGCCTCTGATGATGGAAACAGTTACTCAGAGCGATGAGTCCATTGTGGCTTCAGCTACCTGGAAAAGATGCAACATCTCCAACTCCAAATTCTTCTTCATCTCCTCTACCTCTGAGAGCAGCTCCCACACAAACCTTGGCTGGCTCAGATTGCTTGCTAAAGGTCAGGTGACACAACAGCTACTTGGGGATGGGCCAGACACTAAAACTGGGTAAGTGACCAGAGTAAGGGTGACTGCAGGTGGCAATGACTGCGCATCCCCTCCCAATAAAGGCTCAAGGGACTTTGAGGGAACAAGCTAATTCCAGGGTCTCAAAACATTCATTGGTCCCAAACACACTCTTGTTAGCCATAGCTACAACCATCTAAGGAGGTAAAGTTGTGCTTATTGTCAGGCCTTTTCTTTCAAACCCTGATTTAGTCACTGGCAGTATGTTCTTCAGAGATATTCTTATATGTAAATGCTGTGTTTGGGAAGCCTGATAAAAGACCACTCCACTCCATCCCACCCCAGCATTGTAAGAAGCAGTCTACTCACATTCAAGAGAATGCAAGTAGAACATCCCTTCAATCCTTACCATTGAGGTATATACTGTCCAATGGAAAAAGAAACACCGGAATAAAGGGAAACAAGTAAAAAAGAAGGGCAATGGTATTTAACATACATTCCCAACTTGGGAACAACGCTTAGCTTATCACTGTGCCCTGATTCCAAGATGCTTGCCTAGATTTTGAAATTAGTTGCAAAAACAACAGCAACAACAAGAACAAAAGAATCTTGTAGCTCCTTGAGTCTATTGTGTGTTATTTGTATTAGCACATGTGACCTTCCTAGATATAGGAATGTGGCCTCGGTTAGTACATGTTTTTTTTCAGATGGAGTGCCAAAATGGCTGGAATGGTTCCTGACCCAAGTTATATCCACAAAGAACCCCTTTTATTATTTTGTACGCCAAGAAAGAGCCAAAATTCCAATTGTCACTTCTTTAAGCTTTCTGGTGTACTGCCTTGTGATCTTTTCCAACATAGCCTACTTCTGAGAGTAACTTGAGTTTCAGGGGGCAAGGTGAAAACCTGTCATAGGAAAACTCAGACAGAACACTTGCTCAGCGAGCCAAAAAAGCTGTTCTTATTCTCCACTGGAGTGCTTCTACAAAGAGACAGGATGTAATTATACAGAACCTCAGCCTCACAGTGCTTCATTATCTATATAAAGCTATATCAGACATGGGCTTAATGTAATAATATGCTCTGCAAGAGAATTTAATTCCTCCATCTAGGTGTTTTTGAAGTATTCACGGCTCCTCAGCACCAAAAATCAGTTTTGAGGGAGACGGCTGAGGGTAGGAGCAAGATTAAATTTTATCCCAAAGATTTGTTCCATCTCAAATGGTGTGAATACTCACATTGGTTTCTCACTAATCCAAAATCAGATAAACTGGCCTGTTTGAGAACTTCTTTTGCTCAAATTTTATTGTCCCTACTTTGCTCACTTCTGTGTTGCAAGTAATAATGTTTATAAAAGAGGTGACTATGCTAGTCAACAAGTAAAACCAAATCTACAGCTGGGCAATACCTTTACTAGCCCAACCAAATGCCACAAAGGTGTGCTTCTGTTTGATTTAAAACTGTACATTACATTTACCAATAGTTAGTCGGTCCTATTGTATGCAAGGTGGAGGGGGGAGATTGCCTCTGTTTTAGACAGCTAGACACCTTTTTACCTGGGAGTTAGTCCTGTAAAGTTCAGTGAAAATACTTTGGAAATGGGTTGTTGTAGGTTTTTCCGGGCTATATGGCCATGTTCTAGAGGCATTTTCTCCTGACGTTTCGCTTGCATCTATGGCAAGCATCCTCAGAGGTAGTGAGGTCTGTTGGAAGTAGGAAAATTGGTTTATATATCTGTGGAATTACCAGGGTGGGACAAAGGACTTTTGTCAGCTGGAGCTAGGTGTGAATGTACTTTGGAAATGTTTGCACTGAAACAGAGTTTAATGAAATGTGTGCAATTGCTTTAAATAGAGTCCAGCCTCAGCTCTCCAGAGGACATTATTTTATATGCAGTAATTTAAACTGATTGGCAGAGGCTTCAATCCTTGGCTTTACGACACTTTTCTTTTCATTTCTTTTTTAAAGTTTTTCACGGCTGCTTTCTGATATACTTTAATGGGGAATTCTGGGTACTGGAAAGTTATACTTCAGAATGTAATTTGCAGCATTACCCTGCTGACTGGGGTGGTGTGGTAGCAATGATAATTATTATTATTATTATTATTATTATTATTATTATTTCTTACCAAGGGCTGGATTTTGCTCACTTCCTGTTGTCTCACCCTAGTCCTTAACTACGACTCATTTGTAAGTTGGATGTTTGTATGTAACTCAGGGACTGCTTGTATATTGAAATACACAGAACAAAGATATAAAAATAGTGAACACAAGATGAGACGAGAACACAGGATAAGAGTTTAAAAATTCTGAAAAGTAACTTTTCAAGATCTTAATTTTATGTATCAAATGTTTAGGCCTCCAACTCCCAGATGCTGTAGCCAGCTGTTCCAATACTCTGGAATTCTGGGAGCTGAAGTCCACAACACCTGGAGGGCCACAGGTAGTGCAGCCCTGAGCTAAAGCATCTCCAACAGGGAATTAGCTTCTTTCTGAAGACATTCAGAGAGATCCTACCAAGCAATTGGTTCCATTGCTGAACCGCTTTTACTGTCAAGTGGCTCCTTCTAATGTTCAGTTGAAATCTATCCCTCTGTAACTTCAGATCATTAAACCTGGTTCCACCCATTTGGGCAGCAGAGAGCAAGTCTGCCTCCACCTCTCTGTGAAAGCTTTGAGGTATTTAAAGAATACAGTCACATCAACCCCACCCTGCAATCTTCTCTTCATCAAGCTGAACATGGCCAGCTTGATCAACTTGATCAACCTTTCCTCGTGTATTGTGTTATCCCTACCTCATATAATCCTTGATGTTGTATGTCAGCCTGTTCAGCCTGTGATTGTGTCTAATGATCAGGTTGCTTTGGATGATGGGATTGACAAGGTTGTGTCTAATGGTCAGGTTGCTTTGGATGATGGGAATGACAATGTTGTTCGTGTTCAAGTTGATTCCTCTGATGGTAATGGGGAATGCTGTTCTTGAAGATATTTCTGAAGGGAATGAGGATGATGATCTGTATCCTAGGGCCTAATTTTAAGGGGCCTGAATGCAGTTCAGTGGATGGCTTAGACAGGCCTGTGTTGCTGCAAAGGGAATCTCATGGTCTTGAGCCTGGGAGAAGCTCTGATCTACAGTTATCTCTAGGTGTAGATTTTAATGAGGCCTTGAACAGATGAAGAGTTTTCAGCCAACAGAGACAAACAAATCAGAAACTAAGACGCTCAGCCAGATTAGAGCAGAAGCTAGTAGACAAACCAAAACTAAGAAAGAATCAGTTTCTAGCTGTTTGGGAAACAAAGTAGATATATAGTGCCAAGTACAGAGCTTAGCTTCAGACGAAGCATCATTGGATTTAGGTCCAGTTCTCTTCTCAGTTCTCTCTTTTTGGATGTTTTGCCTTGTTGTTCATGTTTAAGTGCTTTGCTTGATTCATGCTCGTGCTTTGATGTTTATTGCCTTGGAAGTTCCAGTATCTGTTTTCATGGACTCTATTGCACTATTCTCCTGGATTATCTGTTCCTATCTACCTTCCTACCTAATTGGATTTATCTTTTACTGTGGATTACTTTTTTACTGCTACTGCTTTTATTATCTTTAATAAACTGCTTGCTATTTAACTCAACTGTGTGGTGTTTAGAGTCAGAGGGGGTCCTGCTCTGGAGTGCAATACTTGATGCCTTTCTTTGAGCCCACTCTAACATATCTATAACCTTAACACGAGGTGCCCAGAGCTGATGCAATACTTCAGATGAGGCCTGAGCAGTGCAGAATATAGTGAGGCTATTATTTCTCTCAACTTGTAAACTATGCTTCTGTTAAAGGAGGACAATAACTTACCTTCTTTACTGCAGCATCCCATTGCTGACTCATATTCAATTTCTGATCAACAATAATCCTAGTACCTTGTGGCACTTCATTCAAGACCTCCTTCCAATCTGAATCACTGCCATTGATGATGATTCTTTGGATGGGATTTTCCAACAAATGATGGATCCTTCTGATGATATTTCCATCCATTCCATATTTGATCAATTTTGTAATCAAAATATATTGGGGGCCTTATCACATTTGGCTTCTTCTAATGTTCAACTGAAATCTACCCCCCTGTATAAATCCAGATAAATAATATTCACATGCCTATCATCTATTAAACTACTGACCTGGTTTTTAAAAATGATTTGTTTTGAGAGATTTATTTCTGACAGATTCATGCTGGTTCCTACCAATCACTGCATTGTCAACAAGATACTCACAGCCAGATGCTTGTATAATCAGTTCCATTTTGGGGGGGAAATGAAGCAAAATTGATATTAAACAGCTCCACCCTTTTCTGTGAACTATTAGCATTTTACCATCCTTATTGAGCAATGGTCCCACCATTTTTTTTTGCTCATTCGCTTGCTTTGAATGTATTTGAAAACCACCTTCTTGTTACTTCCTGCTTGCATAGCCAGTCTATGAGCCTTAGCTTTCTTTACACTATTCCTATAAGCTTATTTTCAAGTAAGTCCCACTGAGAGGAGACATGATGGCCATGTATAAATATGTGAGGGGAAGTCATAGGAAGGAGGAAGCAAGCTTGTTTTCTGCTGCCCTGGAGACTAGAACGTGGAGCAATGGCTTCAAACTACAGGAAAGGAGATTCCACCTGATATTAGGAAGAACTTCCTGACTGTGAGAGCTGTTCAGCAGTGGAACTCTCTGCCCCGGAGTGTGGTGGAGACTTCTTCTATGGAGGCTTTTAAACAGAGGCTGGATGGCCATCTTTTGGGGGTGCTTTGAACATGATTGTCCTTCTTCTTGGCAGGGGGTTGGACTGGATAGCCTACAAGGTTTCTTTGAACTCTATGATTCTATGAATTCTGAATTTTGTGAGGAAATAAGAATTCTTTTCTTTAGAACTCTTGTGCTGTTGTTCGGGGAATTTATGAAACTGAAGAAATTGCCAGGATTTTATATATGGATTCAGGACACTTGAAATGGCAGCAAAATGCTGCAATTTTACCGTATGGACATCCCCCAAGAAGGAGGAGGGAGGAAAGACAGAAATTGAGTTTAAATAGCCACATCCATTAGTTTCAGAAACCAGGATTACACCCACTAAAAAAAAAACACAAGAAACAAATTTCATCAGTTTGTCCAATACTAAAATCTGGCTCTTGCTACCAAAGCGAAAAACAGCTTCCCCAGTAAGCATCCCTTTGCTACGGGATCATCTAAATTTTTACATGGCGAATATTAGGTCAGAACAGGAATACCGACATAAGATTAAGAAAGGGCTGAAGGAACTATATTCTGTTACACTGAAACCATATGCTAAGTGACATTCAGCAAGATATTGGATTGCATTTTAATAAGCTACGAACAGCCGATAGAGTTGATCCCATGGAAAATAACGTGTGAAGATTTTCCATATTGCTAATAGAAAGAGACAATCAGCAAAAGTTGCAGAAAATTAAGAGTCATGTCACATATTGCTAGAGAACCTCTTGACTTGCGATGTATCACATCTATTCTTTTAAGACAGTATTAAAAAGCTTACCTATACTGGAAAGGATTGCTTCTCCACCCCCACCCCCACACCCCCCCCCCCCCCGCCCCAATGCCCATCCTCAAAAAAACTTGGGAGTATGACAGTTGTCAGTGAAAGCCCAAGTGACCTCTATAGCTCAGTACCTCTATCAGATAAGGCTAGGATGTCACTGCACCTGTTTCTGGGAAAGAGAGACGTGACTCCTAAAATGGGAGAAAAGCAACATGACTTTGTGGTGTAAATATCTATTTACTAAGACTTCATCACACGAAGCAGACAAACTGGTATTGCAGTTGGACTGTCAAATTTGGTGAAAATGTCTATCACATGTCAATATGTACATCCCTTTATTGATTTGCACCCCACCTCTTCCATGGTTCTCCCATCCATAGCTATTGATGATACAACCTATCAATTGCTCCCAATCCCTCAATATTCCCATCACATATCTTAATGGATCTCTACCGCTTTTGTGCCTGCATGCTGGCAGTAACATGACATCAGGGGACAGGATCCTCACCCTTTCTTCCTTGTTTTTCCAAACTGGCTTTAATTTTATACTAGTGTATTCCAGATTATCTAGTAGTGTGGACTCATGCAGGGGCAGCTCAACCCATTACGCAAAGTAAGCATTTGCAGTATAGTTGATTTTGCCCAGGGGCACTCTTGAGGCGCTCTTGGGGGGGAAATAGACCTTGACATATGCGAGTTGTAGTTACTGGGATGTATAGTTCACCTACAATCAAAGAGCATTCTGAACTCCACCAATGATGGAATTGAACCAAATATGGCACACAGAACTTCCACGATAAACAGAAAATATATATCAGTGATTGGTTGGTGGGGGGAATACTGTTTGCTTACCATTGAAAATTACCTAGGGCCGCCTCTGTGTATATACCTGGTATTGCTTGGATGTTGTTGGAATTGCTGCCTGTCTACTTTCTGCCTTCTTCAGCTCTAAGAGGAGTCTAACTCACAATTTCTCCATGGCAACATTCTGGAAGTGGTAGGCAGGCACTTGTTGTAGCTCTATCTTTCCTTTCTTCATTTCCCTTCCCCTCTCTTCCTTCTTTCCTTTCTCTTCCTTTCTATTCTGTTCTTTTTCTCTCTTCCCCTCCTTTCTTTGTCCCTCTTTCTTTCCTTTCTCTTCCCTCCTTCCTCTTTCTTCCCTTTGTTCCCCTCATACAGTCCCTTCTCTTCCTTCTTTCTTTCCTTTCTCTTCTTTGCATTCTTTGTCCCTTTCTTCCTTTCCTTTTTCTTCCTTTCTTTCTCTTTCTTCCCTCTGCACCCCATATCTTTCCTTTCTCTACCTTCCTTCCTTCCCTCCTTTTTCTTTCTTCCCTTCTCTCTCCCTTCCTTCTCCCTTCATTTCTCTTCTTTTTCTCCTTCCTCCCTTCCTTCCCCTAGCAACAGCCAATCCACTTTGTTTTGTTTCTTTCCCTCTGCTCTGGACCCGAAAGAGGTGGTTTTTGAGTTCTAATCCCTCAATTATTTTAAGTTGGATAAGGAAGGGTATGTGTGCCAAGTTGGTTCAAATCCATCAAGCATGACGAGGTCTTTGTGGTACAAATGTACCAACCAACATGCATACATACTTTGATTTTTATTTATAGACAGAAGATATGTTTTTGCCTTTTTAAAAAATACTGAAATTGCACAATTGCAACCACAATATTAGAACAGCAGTAGTCCAGAAAGGGGGGATTATGAGAATGTGTGATTGCAGGACTACAGAATGTTGGGTTGGTGTAGTTGCACTATGGAAGAGGGGAGCAGTCCTAGTAATTGTGGAAACACAAAATATAACTTCATTCATTTATTTAGTAATGAAGTATCTCTGGGTGGAATGGGACCCATTATAAGCTAAGTACGGCGAGGATATTATCTTCAACCTGTCATAAGCATCCCCAGCATGCTTAAGGATATAATTTATATCCATATCAAGTGTTGAGGCATCAAATTGTTGCCAACTGCGAACCGCCTTGAGTTACCTCTGGGCTGAGAAAGACGGTATACAAATATGGTAAATAAATACATACATATTTTTAAAAAGTTACTCAAAATGTAGGCATTTTCAAAGACCGCGGTAAACCATTTGCAGTGTGCCATTCATCTTGAAAATCTTAATGCACAGATTAAGAATCTGGCAGCTTTCATGGGCATTTATGTAAAACTGGTATCAACAAGTGATATTGCTCGATGAGGCATTAAGGTGAAACAAGCAAGATGGGAAAACAAATTATAAAAGAAGATAAAATTTTAAATTGACAGATATAAGAGAGGAATGTCAATTAGATTATAAGGTCTAGGGAGACAGAATCCTGAAAAAATACTAATTTTATTTCAGTTGGGCACTAAAACGTTTGAATGAGAGATTATTTCCTGACAAATCATGATAATGTGGAACAGTCTGGAGAATTCCAGATATATTGGACTTGTTGTTGTTCATTCGTTCAGTCGTCTACGACTCTTCGTGACCTCATGGACCAGCCCACGCCAGAGCTCCCTGTCGGCCGTCACCACCCCCCAGCTCCTTCAAGGTCAGTCCAGTCACTTCAAGGATGCCATCCATCCATCTTGACCTTGGTCGGCCCCTCTTCCTTTTACCTTCGACCTTCCCCAGCATAATTGTCTTCTCCAGGCTTTGCTGTCTCCTCATGATGTGGCCAAAGTACTTCAACTTTGTCTCTAGTATCTTTCCCTCCAGTGAGCAGCCGGGCTTTATTTCCTGGAGGATGGACTGATTGGATCTTCTCGCAGTCCAAGGCACTCTCAGCACTTTCCTCCAGCACCATAGCTCAAAAGCATCGATCTTCCTTCGCTCAGCCTTCCCTAAGGTCCAGCTCTCACATCCGTAGGTTACTACAGGAATACCATGGCTTTGACTAGGCGGATCTTTGTTGCCAGTCTGATGTCTCTACTCTTTACGATTTTATCGAGATTGGACATTGCTCTCCTCCCAAGAACTAAGCGTCTTCTGATTTCCTGGCCACAGTCTGCATCTGCAGTAATCTTTGCACCTAGAAATACAAAGTCTGTCACGGCCTCCACATTTTCTCCCTCTATTTTCCAGCTGTCAGTCATTCTTGTTGCCATATTGGACTACAACATCCATAATTCCATCAGTCCCAGCCAACATGACTGCTAACTATGTTGGTTAGGATAGTGGAGGCTGAAGCCCAGCACAGCCATGTTGGGGAATGCTGACATGAATTTTTTTTTAAAGCGAATGAGCACCTCATTGATTTATGCCCACATGTTGTCCTAAATTTGGCATCTTGTGTGTTTAGACACACACCACATTCGGCACTTTGTGTGTGTAGACACACATCACATTTCAAAACAGATTCCCTGAGCTAATTTATTAATAGCATAACAACATTGTAAGATCCATGACACTGATTTTCAAAACCTTGAGTTTCACCAATAGAAGGGCTTTTTCTGACCTTGGAAGAGAGTACTCCTGCTGAGAGAAGCAAATTCTGAATCCAACACAGTATCTTTTTTTTAAAAAAAATTCTAAAAACAGCCACATAAAATAACTTTCAATCTAGTCTGATAAAATAGTATTCCAATGTGAAGCAGAAACTGGCCATGAGTAGCTTTGAAATGCATTAATCAGTTCGATATCCTTTCTCATCCTTACAATCTTATTGTGTCCTAAAGCAACCATGGATTTCTGAAGACATCTCTATCATCTGCATCAGAGTAAGGTGCTGGACTCCGTAGGGTCTTCTAAAGGGTAATGGAAGTGGCTTATAAAGTAGATGCATTTAATAGAGCAAGTGAATACGTAAACCACAGTAAAAATGTGCAATGGCTCCTAAAGCTAGTTTAGTAAAGTTAGTAGAAATATACTGTGGTTGAGGCAGGAGGGAAAAATATAGAAGGATTTGGAAGGCAAATGTTGAAGAAAAGAAAGTACTATTGTTCCGATTATGATTATAAATTTCAATAATAAAAATGTTTACATAAAAAAAAACTAAAGCTAGTTTCAGTAAAGAGATGTTATTGTTGTTCATTCGTTCAGTCCAACTCTTCGTGACTTCATGGTCCAGTCCACGCCAGAGCTCCCTGTCGGTTGTCACCACTTCCAGCTCCTTCAAGGTCAATCCAGTCACTTCAAGGATCCCATCCATCCATCTTGCCCTTGGTCGGCCCCTCTTCCTCTTTCCTTCCATTTTCCTCAGCATAATTGTCTTCTCTAAGTTTTCCTTTCTTCTCATGATGTGGCCAAAGAACTTCATTTTGGCCCTCCAATGAGCAGTCAGGCTTTATTTCTTGAAGTATGGACTGGTTGGATCTTCTTGCTGTCCAAGGCACTCTCAGCACTTTCATCCAACACCACAGTTCAAAAGCATCAATCTTCCTTCACTCAGCCTTCCCTGAATAACGAGATATCCATCATTAAAAGTTTTTTCGATACACAGTCAGTCAAGAAATACAATCATCATCATCATCACCGTCATAATCATGTATTTATTACCCGCCTCTCCTTGTGGCTTGAGGTGGGGTAGATTATGGTTAAAACAATGAGATAAAACAAAATACGATTGAATTACATATAACAAATATACACAAATTAAATACAGATTTAAATTCACCCTACAAGTTAGAATTCACAAGTTAAAATTGACTGGAAAGACCAGCCAGAAGAGATAGGTCTTCAGTTGTGTTTTAAATTCCAACACCTGATTTAGCTGTTGGAGCTCTTCTGGCAGGTTATTCCACAGTCTTGGGGCAGCCAATGGAAAGGTTCTCTGGGTGGCTGTGCCAGTTGGATTCTGGCTGGTTGAAGTAAACATCCATCAGAGAACCTCAGTGTCTGGGGTAGATTGTATTACATATAGATCTATACAAACTAATTAAACAAAATGACTTTAGTAACACAACCACTTGAAAAGATGAGGAACAAAATAATCATTGATGGGCCACTTGCCCATTTATTAGTGAGATGAAAGAGGCTCTTCAAAGATGTTGGATGCTCATCCAGTGTCATTGGGGACTTTCATTTGAGTGATGTGATGAGTCTGCTCTAAATTTTATTCCAGACTTTAGATGAGCTACCCCAGATGTTGAATCTATAAGGAATGGGGATAGGATGTATTATTACCTTAGCCCTGCACATTTCAGAATAAAGCTTAGAGTGGATTCATCAGGTTCTTGATGTGGAATCACCAGCCATCAATGGCAGATGGGGTAAATAGTGAACATCGCTGTAGATTGTATTAAACATAAAGCTCTCTCTCAATGTAAAAAAAATCTCATTCAGCTACAAAATCTTAAACTTCTTTCTTTTACTCTGGTTGTGTTTTTAAAAGAACACTTATCTCTTACTCCTCAGTGAGGCACATGCTTTGAGACAGACTCTTCTCGAGTACCATTGGACAAATAGACGTGAAAATTAGATTAGATTTCTTTGTAGCAGCCGAACTACCACAACAGACAGCAAAGATCAAGAACAATTACAGTGTTTAGCTAGGTTGAGAGGAAGGGAATTTTGTCAAAGTCATTAAATGGATTCTGAACACAAACAGTGTAAGTATTTAACCTGTCTATTTAAGGACAAATCAGCTGATACCTGGAGAGGCTTTCCACACTATGCAGTAGTCAATATGAATCATTTGCAACAAATCAGGAGCATGGCTGGCACAACATAAGCCAATAGTGTATGGTTTACTGATTTATTTAGACTTAAAGCCTGCTCTGCTCAAAAGATTTGGGCCCAGGAACAAAATCAATACACAGACTGAAATTCAATGGGCATTTTGGAAGTCCTTCCATCATTTTCTGACTTTACCCTAAGAGACAAATATCAAAACAAATAGGTAGAATTTAGAGCATTGACATGTTACTAAGTTTGGACTAAAACCCAGACTGCTTAGTCCAACGTAGACACTGGCCATACTGTCTGTTCATTCTGATAGTTGTGCTGCAAAAAGTGACAATATACAACAGTTGAATAAAAAGTAATGCCTCCATCTTTGTAACTCCTCAACAGATGGCAGTACTGGTATGCAGCAGGTACTGGTTTGTTCAGTAGACTCTCTTCTACAGTTCCATTTTAGCAGGAAGCCTTAGCATTGAACGGCTGCATTGTTAAAGTGTGGGACCCTGCGCAGATGGTCGGTCAATACAACTTAAGCAACGTGCAGTCATTGAATTCTTGACAGCAGAAGGTGTCACCCCAAAAGAGATTCATCAGAGAATCCAAGCTGTTTATGGTGATTGTGTTGATGTTACTACTGTGCATCGTTGGGTGAGTAAGTTTAAAGATGTTGAGGTGACACCTTCTGCTGTTAAGAATTTAGTGACTTCACTTTAACAACACAACCGTTGAATGCTAAGGCTTCCCAACAAAATGGAACTGTAGAGGAGAATCTACTGAACAATCTACTAAACATGAGCCAACAATGTGATGTGGCAGCAAAAAAAGCCAATGGGATTTTGGCCTGCATCAATAGGAGCATATTGTCTAGATCTAGGGAAGTAATGCTACCCTTCTATTCCGCTTTGGTTAGACTGCACCTGGAATATTGTGTCCAATTCTGAGCACCACAATTCAAGAGAGATATTGACAAGCTGGAATGTGTCCAGAGGAAGGCGACTAAAATGATCAAGGGTCTGGAGAACAAGCCCTATGAGGAGCGGCTTAAGGAGCTGGGCATGTTTAGCCCGAAGAAGAGAAGGCTGAGAGGAGATATGATTACTATGTATAAATATGTGAGAGGAAGCCACAGGGAGGAGGGAGCAAGCTTGTTTTCTGCTTCCTTGGAGACTAGGATGCGGAGCAATTGCTTCAAACCAGACCCGTAGCCAGGATTTCGTTTCGGGGGGGGGGGGGGCTGAATTTTTTTCAGGGGGGGTTTTGGGGGGGCTGAGTTTCGGGGGGGGGACTGAGTCTGAGTGAAAGAGGGTCTAGCCTAGCAAACCTTTTGTATCATTACCCCAATACTCCCATGCATATGGGATATATTGAGTATGGTGATCAGATGATATGAATAAACATAACAGCCTAAATAATGCACCAGTAAAGCCTTTTCGCGAACCACCATTAGAATTTCGGGGGGGGGGGGGGCTGAAGCCCCTCGAGCCCCCCCCCCCCCCCCCCCCCGGCTACATGCCTGCTTCAAACTACAAGAGAGGAGATTCCATCTGAACATGAGGAAGAACTTCCTGACTGTGAAAGCCGTTCAGCAGTGGAATTCTCTGCCCCGGAGTGTGGTGGAGGCTCCTTCTTTAGAAGCTTTTAAACAGAGGCTGGATGGCCATCTGTCAGGGGTGATTTGAATGCAATATTCCTGCTTCTTGGCAGGGGGTTGGACTGGATGGCCCATGAGGTCTCTTCCAACTCTTTGATTCTATGATTCTTTAAGCCAGTACCTGCCGCATACCAGTACTGCCATCTGTTGAGAAGTTATAAAGGGGGAGGCATTACTTTTCATTCAACCTTCGTACATATAAGAGGTATTCGAGATTAAAGTCTAATGAAGTTTTGAATGATCACAAATCAAGCTTTTATTTATGATAAGAAGGGGCAAGGTTTCTTATTGTTAGAGACCCAAAAGAAAGGAGTTTCTGAAAACCTTGATCCCACAGTAGCATATTGATTGCATATTGCTATATTTTTTTCATTGGGATTTAGTTGTTCAAACAAATTTATGGCTGAAAGGCAGGAACACAGAGAAAGCAAAAAATAATACTTTGAAGTATTTCAATGCAAGAATCTCCATCTGTGCTGACTCAGAATACCAGTAGCTTTGCTCTGTTACAAAACCTTTGGCAAAGGTTTGGTGTATGAAGCTGTCAAGTCTGATTAGCTGACATTATGGAGAACTATTTGCTGCTCATTACCACTGCCTGGCCAGGGAGAAGTGGAAATGTACAGAATACCGACGTAACATTATGGAAAACCTTTTGTGATGAGAAAAAATTCAGGGTAATTAACACAAGGAGGGGGAAAAATTGAGTTCCATTGACCCCACTGTTAAACTCCACAGTTTGACAAGGGCTTCTGTATAGGAGTTTCATGCAAAGGAGGTTAAAGAAGCAAATCTACTATCTCAATCCTTAGTGTTAACTGATTACTAATTATTATATGTTAAAAATATTGTTAACCTACCTTGCTGTTAAAATGCTCAAAGGCAGTTTGCATGTTATAATGCTGGTCAAAAATACTGCATTATTTATTTATTTAAGACTCATGGGCCAACTGCGACCATACCTCGGGAAGGCGGATCTGGCCAAGGTGGTCCATGCCTTAGTCACCTCTAGACTGGATTACTGCAATGCACTCTACGTGGGGCTGCCCTTGAAAATGGCCCGGAAATTTCAGATGATCCAATGGGCGGCAGCCATGTTGTTAACTGAGGCTCCTTACAGGGAGCGGTCAACCCTCCTGTTCAAGGAGCTCCACTGGCTGCCATTCATCTACCATACCCAATTCAAGGTGCAGGTTCTTACCTTCAATGCCCTGAACCGTTTGGGACCTGCCTACCTGCGTGACCACATCTCTATATACGAACCCACACGATATCTTCGTTCATCTGGAGAGGCCCTGCTCTCAATCCCACCAGCATCGCAGGCGCGATTAAGGACGAGAGAGAGGGCCTTTTCAGTGGTGGCCCTTCGACTCTGGAACTCACTCCCTAAGGACATCAGGCAGGCCCCAACCCTGGCAGTCTTCAGGAGGAGCTTGAAGACATGGTTGTTCCAGTGTGCCTTCCCAGAGTAATGATCCCATAGCACTTTGTCCCTCCAAAGCACTTAACATTTTTAGGTCTGCTCGTATGTCTTTCCACAAACGCCACTATCACCTTTTCGTCCATACTTCAGCACTATTTCCAATTTTAATTTTACATTTGGCCTTCCCACAGTTTTAATTGTATGTTGTCTTATTCATAATGTTATATGTTTATTGTTTATGTTCCTATTTTAATTGTTTGTATTGTTGTGATTATTGCTTGTATTGTTGTGTTTGGGCTCGGCCTCATGTAAGCCGCACCGAGTCCCTTGGGGAGATGGTAGCGGGGTACAAATAAAGTGTTGTTGTTATTATTATTATTATTATTATTATTATTATTATTATTATTATTTCCAGTATTTCTACCCCGTTCTTCTCAATCCCGGAAGGGGGACTCGGCAACAATTCAATGCCACACATACAAGCAAGCAACAATATAACAACAGTTTAAAACAATAGATAAATTGTTACATGAAAAGCAGTTAAAAGCATTTTGTCAAAGCCGTAATGCCATTCCTGTTTAATTCCATAGCCAAAGTGCTGCTACGTCTGTTGACAAAAGGCCTGGTCCCAGTACCACGATTTCAGTTTCTTCTTGATTTCACTGGTGTGCGAGTTCCACAGGCGGAGGGCCACCGCTGAGAAGGCCATGTCTCTCATCCCCACCAACCGCATTTGAATAACAGTTAATAGGGAATAGATAAGGGCAACAGATAAAACAATTCAAACATGACTGAGAGATTGCAACTAAGTGGAAAGTGCTTCAGGTAAGGTAGTATTAGAAGAAATGCTTCACAGTGTGGAAAGCAGGCTAATCCATGCAATATCTTTCAGAAGACAGTTGGAAGAAGGGAAGAGAGGAAACCTTTTAAGACGCTAAGTTAGAGAAAAAGACTGAAAAAGAAGAAAATATGTCTTGGAATGGAATAAGTTGGAGGTGGATAGAAAAAGGGATTTCTTTTTGTGGGACATCCTGCAACACATTTTGCTATAGGTTTTCAATTAATATCTCATAGGGTCTGAAACAATTCAACATAATTTGCTGGAATCACAAAAACAAATTTTCTGGAGTATAACAACTACTTTCAAAGTAAGTATCACACGATTTAACAGGAAATAACACTTTCAAACCAGGAACAGAACATTTTTTTCAAATATTGTTACATAGTGTAATCCAGAATTCTAAACTGGATCCTAACTTTCCAAATATTACTCTGGCTTGACCTTAATCTACCAGATTCCCTAAATTCTACACCTGACATATGAAATTTGTCCGAGGTATTCCAGTCAATTCTTTGATCTGAGTCTCATTGGGACAGATGTCTAGATAGATAGATAGATAGATAGATAGATAGATAGATAGATAGATAGATAGATCAGGAGTCATATGAACTGCATAAAATGGATAGCATTTGTAATCATCCATGTGTGCTTTTAAGATTAAATCCTACCATATGGGTTTGGTTCAAGATGTAGATTTTGACCTGCACATAAGCAAAAAGCAAAGGGCAGCTTGTCACAACAGCAAATCTAAGAAAACTTTCCAGAGAAGCTTAACAAGTCTTCCAGTCACTTGAATGACAGATGCACTCAAGGTTTTGGTGACATTGGCAATGATACGCTGTGTCTGTGCGTGAGAGAAAGAAATAATGACGAATTGTTCTGAATGTTTTATTAAGTCGTCAGACACACAGGTGATTTCCTTTATGATCTCTCACCAGAACTCTTAACCAACCCATTTCTTTTTATTACGGAAATGGTGATATTAAAACAAAATATGCACGAGGATGCAAAGGCTGATATAAAACAATTTCTAAAGGGCACAGAGATCACAGAAGTGAGAAGCCATTCTTCCTTGATGCCAAATCTTGATTCTTACTATGTTTCAATATTATAATGTGCTGGCAAAATTCTGTCATTATGTTAAGGGGTACTATTGGGAGGCGAACTAGTAAAAAGCTGACTCACTTCGTGCTGGGAAAAAGCAAGGGGGATCGTCTTCTTACTGTAGCATTTTGCTCCATTGTGTTTATAATGAAAGCAGATAATATATTCACCCCCATCACATTCAATGTACTTTTGTCCATTTCTACAGAAACCTTCCATGTTCTGAGCTATCATGTGGGCAAGTGTAGTCGCAGCCCATACTAATTTCTTTTTCCTTTTTTTTCATTAAAAAAGGGGAAACCTCAGCATTGTGGAAGTCTGAAATCTAGATCTAAAAGGGGGGAATATAGTAAAATTTAAGTGGTGTAAAAGAACCATGCAAGATGATTACTGGCAAGAAAAGGATCATTGATGCTCAGTTATAGACTGCCGACAGGAATGCCCGATTTTATAATAATGGCACAGTGGGTTAAAGCTCTGTGACGGCAGGACTGAAGACCGACAGGTCGCAAGTTCGAATCCGGGGAGAGGTGGATGAGCTCCATCTATCAGCTCCAGCTCCTCATGCGGGGACATGAGAGAAGCCTCCCACAAGGATGATAGAAACATCAAATCATCTGGGCGTCCCCTGGGCAACGTCCTTGCAGATGGCCAATTCTCTCACAACAGGAGCGACTTGCAGTTTCTCAGGTTGCTCCTGACATGACAAAAAAACAAAAAAAAACCCGCCACCATCTCCCCAAGAGACTCCGAGCGGCTTACATGAGGCCAAGCCCAACAACACATCAATTAAAAACAACAAGCAATAAGCAAAATAAACAATACAATTAATATAACTCACACATAGACAATAACACACAATGATTTAAAAACCTATGGCTGGACCAGATGTCATAGTTAAAACTTTAAAAATAAATTCTGGACATGAACAGAGGATGTATCTAGTAGGCAAAAAAAAAGGTAAAGTTGGTCACTCCTGCTCTGCATGAATGAATGGAATGGCAAACTTAGGTACCAAAAGTAGTCCTTGGAGATTTTAGCTCTCTTTGCCACTTCTTTATTCTCACTGTGTCTCTCTTCTCCTCTGGGTGTAAGTGGGAAAACAGGGAAGTCTTAAGCAATTGTCTTTTTAAAGTCTCCCTCTGGCCCTCTGAATTATTCGGACTGCAACTCTCAAAGTCCCTTACCATTGGTTCTGCTGGTTGGGATTTGGGGAAGTTCAGATGCATATGGAAAGCCAAATGTCCCCCACCTTTGCCTTCTAGCCTATTTCACAAGTGTTCCTGGAATGCCACATGATTAGTAAATGTGTGTGAGTTCAGATATGAGGATCATGGCAGCAATTTCTGCCTGGTTCTTACTTGGATATAACTCTACAATGTGCTTATATACTCGGGATCATGCTGCCAGCTGGTAATAGGGAGAGGCAAAATGAAGGTAGAGAAACTGAAAATTGTTCACACTTGGAACTCTTCTGTTGTTGTGCTCACATTCCCTTGGTGAATGTGTCTCCAGTAGTGCAGTGGGTTAAACCCCTGTGCCAGAAGGCTGAAGACGATAGGTCAGAGATTAAAATCTGGGGAGAGCACGGATGAGCTCCCTCTGTCAACTCCAGCTACCCATGTGGGGACATGAGAGAAGCCTCCCACAAGGATGATAAAACATCAAAACATCTGGGTGTCCTCTGGTCAATGTCCTTCAGACAGCCAATTCTCTCACACCAGAAGTAACTTGCAGTTTCTCAAGTAGCTCCTGACATGAAAAAAAAAAACAAAACCCTTGGCAACTTGCTTGCCTCTTTTCTTGGGATTCCTAAACTGTACTTCTAAATTCTCAGCTGAAAGTTTACTGCAATGCTAGAAATTTTAAGACTTAAAGAGTAGAAGGGCATAAATGTTATTTGTGGGGCAGGGGAGGACTCTCATTGTGCCCTCCATAAATGCAACTCCACACAGTAGGTTTCAGACCCTATGTCTGCTCTCTGTCTGGATGTAGCCCCAACTGCATTCCTTGATGGGCTTTTTCTTCAGCCCTAAATCTGTCCATGAATTTCCCTCACTTGATATACTCTTTCCACTTGCTTGTTGGCTTTCTTTTGCAATCTCTGAAGAGAGAGTTGTAAAGATGTCTTTTCTTCTTCTTTTTTCCTCCTTCTACTTATAGAGCATTTGGGACTTTTATCGGAGCGACAAATCTTTGGCTTTCCCAACTGAAAGGATTGATTTTTTATTTGTCGTGTGGGGATCCGTAAGTTAAAAACCAGCAGCACTCTAATTTTTAAATGTAAAATATGTTCAGTCTCTTACTTTTACAATGTTTGAAAAATGAAACGGTTTGCCTCAAAGTTGCACAGGTGATGTAAAGCAGAACGAGAAACACAATAGACATTATATTCCTAAAACTCAGTAGAGCCATAGGTTAGCTTCTTTTTTCTGGTTTGACAGCATTAAAACCTATAGGATTTCCAAACTAGCAGGAAGAGGTAGAAAAACATTTCACAGGAAAAAGACTCAAGAGTAGCAAAGCATTTAATAATAATTTGCTTATATATACTTATTCATATGCAAACTTAATTAAAAATTAGAGAGACCTACAATTAAGTCCCACCTTAAGCTGCAAATGTTAGAGGACACAAGAGGCTCAAGCTGCATATATATCACAGCCTGACCTACACTTTGTGCACTGCCTCATTTGGGTGGTGTACACTATATTGCACCTGAGCCTGGAAAGTTGCTTTTAAGATGAGTAAGTGTAATGACATGGTGAAGCCATGCATGACTGAGCAGTGGTAGACTAATGCTCAGGGTCCCAGAGCATAAATAATCCTTCCACTGCGATGTTTTGGATGACTTCAGCATGTCTTTTTCCTTTGAAATATTCATCCATCTTAAAAAAAATTTCCAAACTCTCTTGAAGGAATATTTTGCTGTCAGTCCAGTTGGTGTCTGTAGATGGGAATGGGGCGAGGGAAAATCTTGCCCTTTGTGTCTGCCAACAAAATGTCCAGGACCAGCCCAGGGAGACGAGGGGGGGGGGGGAGAAAATGTGACCACACATCCCCCCACTCTTCAGAAATATTGCCTCTCAAATCACTTTTCTTGGCTTTGTCATCATTCATCTTTGCCTGTTGGCCTGATTTCACGTTTCACTTGCTGTTTCTGAAGCTTTGTTTCAGGTGTTTTCCATTTAATAAATCTTAGCCCCATAGGAGCCCCCAGTGGCTCAGTGGGTTAAACCCCTGTGCCGGCAGGAGTGAAGACCAACAGGTCGCAGGTTCGAATCCAGGGAGAGGTGGATGAGCTCCCTCTGTCAGCTCCAGCTCCCCAAGCGGGGACATGAGAGAAGCCTCCCACAAGGATGATAAAAACATCAAATCATCCGGGCGTCCTCTGGGCAACGTCCTTGCAGACGGCCAATTCTTTCACACCAGGAGCGACTTGCAGTTTCTCAAGTCGCTCCTGACATGGAAAAAAAAGCCCCATATTAAAGGCTGGTTCACCCAAATACTGATAATAAATAATACTGAATTAACTGGGAAAAATATTAAAGCCAAAAAACAGAACAAGGAACAGGAATTGTGTTCAGTCCTTGATATGATTATTTGTAGCCCTTTGGTTTTTTACTCAGCTTTCCCTAGATCAGTGGTTCTCAACCTGTGGGTCCCCAAATGTTTTGGCCTTCAACTCCCAGAAATCCTAACAGCTGCTAACAGGGGCGGCTCAATCCATTACACAAAGTAAGCATTTGCAGTATAGTTGATTTTGCCCAGAGGTGCTCTTGGGGGAAAATAGACCTTGACATATGCGAGTTGTAGTTGCTGGGATGTATAGTTCACCTACAATCGAAGAGCATTCTGAACTCCACCAATGATGGAGTTCACCACCAAATATGGCACACAGAACTCCCACGATGAACAGAAAATATATATATCAGTGATTGGTTGGGGGGGGGGGGGGCAAAATACTGTTTGCTTATCGTTGAAAATTACCTAGGGCTGCCTCTGGCTGGTAAACTGGCTGGGAATTCTGGGAGTTGTAGGTCAAAATACTTGGAGACATTGCATCAATAGGAGCATAGTGTCTAGATTTAGGGAAGTAATGCTACCCCTCTATTCTGCCTTGGTTAGACCACACCTGGAATATTGTGTCCAATTCTGGGCACCACAATTCAAGAGAGATATTGACAAGCTGGAATGTGTCCAGAGGAGGGCGACTCAAATGATCAAGGGTCTGGAGAACAAGCCCTATGAGGAGCGGCTTAAGGAGCTGGGCATGTTTAGCCTGAAGAAGAGAAGGATGAGAGGAGATATGATAGCCATGTATAAATATGTGAGAGGAAGCCACAGGGAGGAGGGAGCAAGCTTGTTTTCTGCTTGGAGACTAGGACGCGGAACAATGGCTTCAAACTACAAGAGAGGAGATTCCATCGGAACATGAGGAAGAACTTCCTGACTGTGAGAGCCGTTCAGCAGTGGAACTCTCTGCGCCGGAGTGTGGTGGAGGCTCCTTCTTTGGAAGCTTTTAAACAGAGGCTGGATGGCCATCTGTCAGGGGTGATTTGAATGCAATATTCCTGCTTCTTGGCAGGGGGTTGGACTGGATGGCCCATGAGGTCTCTTCCAACTCTATGATTCTATGATTCTATGATTCTAGGTTAAGAACGACTGGCCTCGATGTTTAGGATCATATGCAACCATTGCAGTTCTTTCATGCTGCTAACAGGAACTTTTCAGAATTATGAGAAAAATACCTAAACGGCTTAACAAAATGAGAAATCAAGATTTTTATACCTCAACAATTTACTGTTTCGTGACCTTTGTTCTGAGAAGACAGCAGAAGAGAAGCTAATAAAGGTTTCAGTCAATCATTTAACCAGACATTCACTCCAATCAATCAAAAATAGATGAAGCTAGAATTTGCATTGATTTTGAGTCGTTTTCCATTGCGACTCTTGAGACAGACCACAGTATTGTTTTTCACTGTCAAACATACTAGAAGAACATACACAAACTGTGGAGAATCTCACTTTGCCACTTCTGTTGTTATCATTACTCATTTTGCTGTAAACAAACAAATAAGCCACTGTCTCCTGGTTTTCAAGGTTATGGAGAACATTCTCCTGATTTGTAATTTGTGTCTTCTTCAAGCTCAGTGGTCAGATAGCATTGTCACAGAATCCAGCAGTTAAAGATTCCTCTTTATAAATACCTCTCCCATTTTGCTATGGCCTGCAGCAGCTTTCTCTTTGATCCACCTGAGCATTAGTACAAGATCAGTTCTGCTGGATGTCTGGTTTTATGGAATTTCAAGAAAATGTGGACTTCTGTATTGAAAGTGCAAGTCAGAAAATCCCCAACCAAATATGTTAGTTATTAATTCTCATGAGAGTCATAGTGTTCTGAATATTAGGTTTGGACTCTGGGAAACCAGGGTTCAAATCCTCGTTCAACCTCAGGACCCTATAGTCAACTTCTGCTGGATGCTGACCAAAGAATTGCATTGGAAGATCTAAGCCCCATCTACATTGCCATATAATCCAGTCTGAACTCATTATCACAATCTTTGTAAACTCATGTAATGCAGATTGAATGCATTGAAGTGGATTATTTGAGTCTATACTGCCATACAAGCTGGTTCAATGCAGTTCGGCCCTTTCTACACTGCTATATAAAATCTGCTTTGAACTAAATTATAGGGCCCTTCCACACAGTCATATAACCCAGAATATCAAGGCAGAAAATCCCACACTATCTGCTTGGAAATGGGTTATCTGAGTCCACACTGCCATATATATCTGTTCAAAACAGATAATGAGGGATTTTATTCAGCTATGTGGAAAGGACTTCACTGAATGTCCTTAGCCAAGCCATATACTCTCAGCCAAAGAGGAAGGCAACACTAAACTACCTGTAAACGCCATAAGTTGGCATTAATGGGAAGGCATATAATAATACCAATGTCAAATGCATAATGATTACCTTAAGGAAGCCACTGTGTTGAAGACATATTTTTTCCAGATTAGCATAAGAATTACAGAAAGATAATAGCTGTCAAGTGGTGTTAACCCTCACAAAGTTTTATATATCTCTTAAAGTTAAACATAACCATAAATACCATCCACACTGCGATGTATAGATGTTTCGTTCATTAGTCTGTACAAGTCTGTGATCATTTCCTGTGGGTAGAAAAATAATTATTTGCTGAATCTCTAGATGTGAGCATAGCCAAGATTCAACAGGCTTAACACAGGTGGGTTGCATTCCTACAATGGGTGGAAGCTGAAAGGTCAAAGGACATCAACATTATTAGAAGTGAATGCATCCTCTCATTGGCATTGCCACTCTATGGGCAATCAAGGAAATAATAAGATTGCTCGTTGGGGTGACAGTAACTGACGTTGTCAAAACGAGAGGAAACGCCCTGTACTCGGAGCTGAAAAATGTTTATTTGCTGTTCCTTGCTCCAGGCTCTTAAACTAAGCCCTGTATAAACATACCAGTGAGCAAATAAGGCAATTTCTTCCAATCACCCAACCAAATAAGTGGGTCAGTATGGGGAAATTCCACAATACTGCTTAACAGCTACTTTCTGAACTCAACCAGTGATGAGTTTTGCGACACCTTAAAACCTAATCGATTCTTATGGCAACAGCTAGGCCAGAAATCAACTAGATAGATGAAGAGTTAATTTCAAGTGGCAGATTATGTCTGTCTATGGATCATAAATCTATAAAACATAGTAAGTGCCATTAGATATCAAGATCTTTGTTTCCATTTTAAATATTTATTTTCTCAGGAGAAATAAAGAAGTAAATGGATAATATTCTTGAACTTGTGGGCAGCACCCATCTTCCATAGTCTTACCTTTTCCAATAATTGGGAAAACTAGTGAGGAATTTAAACAGCAATGACAGTTCCAACTATTTCCCTTCCACTACTACAATTTAAGAATAAAAAGGTTGATCCACGGGGACCTTTTTCACAAAGGTTCCTACTTTTTCAAAGGACTCAACCTCTCTTAGAGCCCTGCCAGGCTCTAAGTATCCTGGGATCTGATTGCAGGTTTTCTGTTTATTTCAGATTATCTAGTAGTGTGGACTCATGCAGGGGCGGCTCAACCCATTACGCAAAGTAAGCATTTGCAGTATAGTTGATTTTGCCCAGGGGCGCTCTTGAGGCACTCTTGGGGGAAAATAGACCTTGACATATGCGAGTTGTAGTTACTGGGATGTATAGTTCACCTACAATCAAAGAGCATTCTGAACTCCACCAATGATGGAATTGAACCAAATATGGCACACAGAACTCCCATGACAAACAGAAAATATATATCAGTGATTGGTTGGGGGGGGGGGAATACTGTTTGCTTACCGTTGAAAATTACCTAGGGCCGCCTCTGGACTCATGTAATTCAGTTTAAAGGAGAAAATCTGTGATCAGATCCTTGGATATAGGGCCTGTCTGAAAGAGCCCTTTGGCCCCTTCTACACTTCCATATAATCCAGATTATCAAGTCAGATAATCCAGATAATTTCAACTGGATTGTATGAGTCTACACTGCTATATTATTCATTTCAAAGCAGATAATCTGAATTTTATATGGCGGTATACAAGGGGGCTCAGAAGCAGGCTTTCTGCAACCCAAACAACAGTGAGCTCCCTTGAATATCCAGAGATTGGAAAGTTACTTCTTAAAATAAAATATTTACTATTGTAGTCCAGGAGGACAGATTACAAAAAGAAAATATTTCAATTTTACAAAAGTAAATAGATAATTTTTTTACAGTAATTAATTGGGGAAAAGAGGGTCATCTGAATGCAGTAGTGCAAAGACACTATGATCCCTCTCTGGAATTATGTCATAGTAAAGGTAAAGGTTTTCCTCTGACATTAAGTCCAGTCGTGTCCAACCCTGGGGTGTGGTGCTCATCCCCATTTCTAAGCTGAAGAGCTGGTATTGTCCGTAGACACCTCCAAGGTCATGTGGCTGGATTGACTGCATGAATTATGTCATACTCATCCACTAACATTTCAATGCAGCTACACCTCTGTTACTATACAACTACCTAAAAAAACATACATTTATCCTACAAAGGAGTTAAATTGTCTGCAGTCATGGACAATCATGATGTTACCCAAGGTACAACTCGATGACTAGAAGAGATGTTGATTACAAATATTATTTGCACAGTTACCTTTCTCAATACCTCTTCCTTTCCTGTAAATACTGTACAGAAGACTTGATAAGATAGTTTGCTTATTTTTATTTGTTCACAGTAATTGATTCTAGCTGTATTCTTTGTTGTAAGCTGCCTTGGTTTGGCACTAGGAGAAAAGTGGCATAAGAGACAGATGATTAAATAAATAACATTTCAGACATTACCCGGTGCTAGTAGCTACATCAATTATAATCGTAGCTCAAAAAGTACAAAATCAGCAGTTGTCAAATGTTTCAAAAATACATTCTTCAGAGAATGCACTCTGTAGGCATATCATACTGTGAGTAATGTAGCTACCAATGCTTCAGCTATGATTAGACAGGGGGCGTTTTGGGATGAGTTGGACCCTTCCAATTGGACCACAGATCTCATTGTGAGCAAACAGAAAGTGTGATGTTCTTATCCTTCTCTTGCAACAGGATATCCAAATTAGGATCTTCTGCTTTTGTTGCTGTTGTTTATTTGTTCAGTCACTTCCGACTGAACAAAATGGACCAGCCCATGCCAGAGCTTCCTGTTGGCCATCATCATCCCCAGCTCCTTCAAGGTCAAGCTAGTCACTTCAAAGATAACCTTCATCCATCTTACTCTTAGTTGGCCCCTCTTCCTTTTTCCTTCCATTTTCCCCAGCATCATTATCTTCTCCAGGCTTTTCTGTCTTCTCATTATGTGGCCAAAGTACTTCATCTTCACCTCTAATATCCTTCCCTCCAGTGAGCAGCTGGACATTATTTCCTTGAGTATGGACTGGTTTGATCTTCTCGCGGTCTAAGGCACTCTCAGAATTTCCCCCCAACACCACAGTTCAAAAGCATCTATCTTCCTTTGCTCAATCTTCCTTATGGCCCAGCTCTCACATCCATAGGTTACTACAGGGAATACCATTGCTTTAACTATGTGGATCTTGGTTGAGCTTTTGCTTAGGTATTTCCAATACATTGACTATGAAGTGGAATAAAGTTTGACTTTGGGATAAAATGACTCAGCTGAATGCTGGACTGAATTATATTGCTGTGGGTTTGAATTACTATGGACCAGTTGTCTAGAGCAGTGCCTCTTAAGCTATTTTGTGTGGTGGACCAGCACCATTTCCCCCTAATATGCCAGACACTGGTATCATTTATTGTCGAAGGCTTTCATGGCTGGAAGCACTGTGTTGTTGTAGGTTTTTTCAGGCTATATGTCCATGTTCTATAGGCATTGGTATCATATTTGTACCCACTGACTATGAGGTTTCTTTCTTCCCTGGAAACTTGCTGCTAACTGGCAGCCAGTAGCTTACAGACCAGCACTAGTCCACAGACTTCCACTTTGCATAGCAATTTTGAATCTATGACATGTGAAACTCCTAAGTAATTCCAGCAGAAAAGTAGTTCCTGTACAGAGTGTTTCAAAAGATAGACACAGTTTGAAATCCTTATATCTCTGCAGCCATGAACATGCATGAATAAAACTCTTAACACTTTAAGGGTGGGCTTGTTGTTGTTCATTCGTTCAGTTGCCTCCGACTCTTCGTGACCTCATGGACCAGCCCACGCCAGGGCTCCCTGTCAGCCGTCACCACCCCCAGCTCCTTCAAGGTCAGTCCAGTCACTTCAAGGATGCCATCCATCTTGCCCTTGGTCAGCCCCTCTTCCTTTTACCTTCCACTTTGTCTTCTCTAAGCTTTGCTGTCTCCTCATGATGTGGCCAAAGTACTTCAACTTTGTCTCTAGTATCCTTCCCTCCAATGAGCAGCCGGGCTTTATTTCCTGGAGGATGGACTGGTTGGATCTTCTCGCAGTCCAAGGCATAAGGGTGTCAAATTATTGCTTCTAGATGCTTCTCCCAGCACACAAAGAACCTGTAGCCTTGGTCATTCTCAAGCTAGCAACCATGCACCCTAAGAGCTGGTGAGATATTAACCATTTGTGGAGTTATTTATTAGTTTTGTTTCAGGCTGAAAATAGTTAGTAAAACTGGATAACTCATTAAACCGTTTGTAACGTTCTGTGTAATTGTAACATGTTGTCATCACGAAATCTGCTTCTTTAGAATTGGCTCCATCATTCTGAAACACCCTGTATAATAAACAAGTGCTGAACAAATTGTGGCCTCTAGATGCCAATGGACTACAGTTTATGCCAGTCCTGAGCACTAATTATGGCAGCTGGGAGCTACAGTCTGAGATGTATGAAAGTTTCTGACTTCTGCTGTAAATCTACAACCTGCCAGGAATAGGAGAAAAACTTTGCGCGGATTTCTTGGAGAGTAGAAGTTTTGGATGTGAAATCACAGTAGGTGCCAGATTTAGCACAGTAGGCTGAACTGCTGTGCTGTAGAAAAAACCTGCCAATCAGAAGGTCAACAGTTCGAGCTATGGTTGGGGCTGAGCACCCATCATTAGCCACAGCTCACCTACCCACCTAGCAGGTAGAAAGCAGAAATGAGAGTAGATAAAATAGGTACTGCTTTTAGCAGAGAGGTAATAAAGGCTCTCTAAAGAACATTGATTGGAGGAAAGCTCCTCGGCATGAAAGATGGAGAACAGCACCTTCTGTGGCCAGAGTTGAGCACAACCTTCAAGATGCTGGAAAATAAAATGGGAAAAACTGTTTTTATCTCTGTACTGTTGTCTGTTTTTGTTACTGTATAATCAGCATTGAAAGTTTGCTATATGTGTGTTCTGTAAAGCCGCTCTGAGTCCCCTTCAGGGTAAGAAGGGCGGGATATAAATACTGTAAATAAAAAAAAAAAGGCTTCCATTTCATGTAAATGTCATGCCACCATTTTTTCTTACATTCAGTATTTTTATGTGGATATTCACATATCTATATAACCGAAGGTAGCATATCCTACCGTGTCAAATCAACATTTAAATTCATATTGTACCTTGACAAATTAGCTTTGTTTTGTAGAATCACAGGCACCCTTTTCAGCTTAGGAAAATGAGGGACAGGTGTCACGTGGAACAGAGAAGAAACTAGTAGCCTGATTGCCATTAGAATTAAGAGAAGGTTAGAGCAACTAAATTCATCATTAGAGGGGGCAGAGGGAACATATGTGAGGACTAAGGCCCCATCTCCATTGTTTAATTGCATAGAACTGCCTTATATGGAAGTGTAGACTCATATAATATAATTTAAATTCATTATGAAACTGCATTATATGGCCATGTACAGTAGTAGATGGAGCCTAAGATAGCTGCCCAGGGACATACATCATCTTATGGAAGTGATGGTAGGTGGCATGAATGCTGGGAAAACAAGGAAGGGTATTGATTTATATGGATATGTATATACATATGCATGGAGGGGGGGAGAGAGTGTGCAGTCACTAGGGTGACCTAAAATGACCTGAAAGGTGAACATGGCAGGAACATCCTGCTCTACTGAAATGACTTTATGGTAGGGAACTGTGAGGCTTGCAAGACCGGTTTGAGTCCAGATTAAAGCAGGTGAGAGTAACTTTAACGGGGGTCAAACCAGGACAGGATACTGTGTCTATAGAAGCTGGGATGCTGACCTTGTATAGATTCAGCCATAGAATCATTGAGTAGGAAGAGACCTCGTGGGCCATCCAGTCCAACCCCCTGCTAAGCAGCAGGAAAATTGCATTCAAAGCACCCCTGACAGATGGCCATCCATCCTCTGCTTAAAAGCCTCCAAAGAAGGAGCCTCCACCACACTCTGGAGTAGAGTGTTCACAGTTGAACTCTCTGCCCTGGAGTGTGGTGGGCTTCTAGTATCATGATGGAATAGAGGCAGAGAGTGTTAGCAGTTGCTAGGAAACTGGTAAGCATTTGTCTCAACTAATGTGGAACAACCCAGACTGGGTATGTGTCTACTGGATACAGAGGTGGCCCTAGGTAATTTTCAACAGTAAGCAAACTGTATGTTGCCCCCCCCCCCCCCCACAACCAAACACTGATATATATTTTCTGTTTGTCATGGGAGTTCTGTGTGCCATATTTGGTTCAATTCCAACATTGGTGTTCGGAATGCTCTTTGATTGTAGGTGAACTATACATCCCAGTAACTACAACTTACATATGTCAAGATCTATTTTCCCCCAAGAGCACCTCAAGAGCGCCCCTGGGCAAAATCAACCATACTGCAAATGCTTACTTGGGTTGAGCCGCCCCTGACTGGATATCAACCAGTAGAAAGACGAAACACTGCTGAAGATTATGGGAGGCATGTATATACCAATTCTTTAAAAAATATATACTTACAATTTTCATATTAATAGTTTAACTACTATATATATATATATATATATATATATATCCTCAACGGTGTGTGATTCTGTTTGTACATCTTTGAATTTTTTTCAGCTACATTGAGTCACAGACTGCAGAAAAGGTAGAACAGAAATCGACAATGCCCAACACACATTTTGATGTCCCAAATGTTAGATCTGTTTCTGGGTATATTTGACCTGTTGATTCCAAAAATGGCACCACTTTTCAGCTCTAGTTTTCAAGATACAGAACATATGACATATACCAATTTTCATTTGATTGCCTACAGAAAATCAAGATAACCATATCTAAGAAACTGGAACTGATGCGATCTATCCAATGCAATTTTCTGAATCAGTGCCCCAAATAACCTCAGAAACAGGACTAAAAACTAAGACAGCAAGATTTTTTTTGTTGAGCTGTGTAGTCTCTAAAATGCTATATGACCTGTTAAATCACATTAGATATTCCTAGCTCGATAGAAGTGCTAAGAAAACTCTATTGAATTATGAAGGTGTGTAGTGGGACAGGGGCAGTGTCATCCAATGTGCATCGATGCACATCAAATGCTTCTATGTAATGTCACAGCAGTTCTCAGCAGGATACAAACATTATGCAACTGCACAAATCTAATTCCTGCAGATAGAAGCCCACTTGTAAAAATTTGAGGCCCCGGCAGTATTCTAGCCAATATCCTATAATAGAATGGAAAACAACTAAACATTAACTTGGCCAATAAAGGAGATTTTGATAGCTTTAGGATCAGCACTATTAGATTGATGTTTAAATTGGTCAATAAAATTAGTTCATTATGTTCACATGTTAAGAACTGTGGCAATTAATTCTCTAAATTCTTAACTGAAAAAAAAACTATAAAATGGTCGGTAAAAAATACTGGCTGACACCCTATTCAAAATCTGCAATTATACAGGCAAGATTTGTGGCCTCATACATCTTGATATTTACATTTACAATCCTGAAACGCTTGCGAATGGCCCCTAAAACCCACCCTAAAAGCCAAGCAACCATATCAGAAGAAGGATTTCTGTGGTGCTGGTGAGTGGGATAATGAAGGATGACAGAACAAGTCTCCTCCCACCAGTGAACCATGAGGTAACAGACCCTTGTAGTTCCATAAGTAACTTTTAAAAAAAGCTGTGATGTTTAAATTGTAATTTCTGTCTTTTGATAAAAACTGTTTGTATATTGACAAACACACAGAATGAGTATGTATTTCCTAAAACATGCTACTTGATGGCTTCATGGCCATTGAAGTACCGTATATACTGGTGTATAAGACTACTTTTTAACCCAAGAAAATCTCAAAAGTCAGGGGTTGTCTTATACGCGGAAGTAGTCTTGTGCATGGAAGTAGTCTTATACATGGGAGTAGTCTTATACATGGGAGTAGTCTTATACACGGAAGTAGTCTTATACACGGGAGTAGTCTTTTACATGGGAGTTGTCTTATAGAGTGGGTGCTGAAACTTCCAACTGGATTGGAGAATCTGTGGTTGCCGCATATGGTGGGGGGAGCTAAAAAATGGCCATGGTAGTGTCCCTGCCGTATGCAGCGACTGTATGAAAGCATTAAGGGCGACGCTGTACAAGTACGGTAGAAGAAAATCCATTCATCAGGATTCGTGGACTTAATGCAGTCCCAATGGTGAGGTGAAGGGGCGCCTCACCGGGAAGGTGTACGTCAGGGGCGGAACAAGCTGCAGGCTTCTGGGGCACCCAGGGTATGGAAAAAAAGAGATAGAGTGGCTCTGGGCCCAGACAAACACACCTCTTTTACCTGTCTGGCCCACCCTTGTATCCTATTACCATACCTCCTCCTCTGCCTCTCAGATCTTGCTCCTGAAGACTGCAGTGAAGTGGTGCAGGTGCGCAGGTGCAAGATCTGAGAGGCAGAGGAGGAGGTACAATAATAGGAAAATTATCATATTGAAATCAAATCTGATGCTTTTAAATTTTTTATTTGGTGTGCGTTGGAAGAGGGGTAGTCATATATGGTGAATATATCCCAAACTCTATATTTTAACTGGAAAAGTTGGGGGTCGTCTTATACGCCCAGTCGTCTTATATGCCGGAATATACAGTAGCTGACTTGCAAGTTAGAATCCTCCAATGTGCTTATAAGGGGTTAGTTTAAAGCAGTGATTCCTAACTGGTGGGCCGCGGACCACCAGTGGGCTGCGAGGATGAAAATCTGGTCTGTGGGCCTTCTTCTTCCTTATTGATTTATTTTATTTCCACTTCTTTCACACCACCTGCCACTCCTTCCCTGTCGCTGACCATGGCATATGTTCTGTATAAGAAACTAAAGCTGATGTGGTCTATCCAATGCAATTTTCTGAATCAGCACCTCAAACTGAATCTAAAGTTGACCAAAAACTGATTTGTAACCCTTTTGGGACTAATGTTGGAGAGTAGTCCCTGGTCAAAGTGGTCCCTGGTCAAGTGGTCCGTGATCAAAAAAAGGTTGGGAACCACTGGTTTAAAGGACAGAGTAGTGCAGTGGTTCTCAACATGGGGTCCCCAGATGTTTTTGGCCATCAACTCCCAGAAATCCTAACAGCTGCTAAACTGGCTGGGATTTCTGGGAGTTGTAGGCCAAAAACATTTGGGGACCCCAGGTTGAGAACCACTGGAGTAGTGTTTCTCAAACCAAGTTTCTCCAGATGTTTTGGACTTCAGCTCCCAGAAATCCTAGCCAGCTTACCAGCTGTTCATTTTTCTGGGAGTTGAAGGCCAAAACAGGCTGAGAACCACTGGTTTAAAGTGTAGACCACTGTTTCTCAAACTGTGCTCTTCCAGGACTTCAGCTTCCAGAAATCCCAACCATTTTACCATCTGTTGGGAATTATGGGAGCTGATGTCCCAGACATCTGGAGAAGCACAGTTTGAGAAACTCTGGTATAGAGGATGGGTTGGGAGGTGAAGGAGACAAGAGTTTTCAAGCTGTCAAAGAGACTACTCCTGGTTTTTATTTATGCAATTGTTATTTTAAATATTTGTGCAGCACCTTTCATTATATTAGATTGCAGCAACAGTTTAAAAAACCTGGGTAAATAAAATGGGTTTAGAAGATTGTGCTTCAAATGATTGCTCTTTAATTTTGTCAGAAGTGCAGCTACATTCATATTTGTATTAATGTCTCTGCATGCCTGCTTCCCAGGCTCAGCCTATACTTTTATAGACTAAAATATCTTTACAGGAATGCAATCAGTGTTTGAAATTTGGCAGTGTCTAGATCTGATCACCATAATGGGAAATGGGAAGTTTCCAACATTTACTTATAGTGAAGTGTTATGCTGAAACTTACTTCTACCCTCCATTTAATACTCTATTGCCACATCTCAGCAGTTCCATGTATATCGTAACTGCAGTCCAAAGGACAGGCCAGTATTTTGTTGCTGGTGAGTGCTAGAGTAAACTGGCTTTCTCTGTCAAGACATTCTTGGCTTTCACTTCGTGTGAAATTCCTGGTGTGCCTTTCTCAGAACATATGAGCTGTTAATTGCCTCTAGAGCAAGACTTTTCCCCTTGAAGGAGAATCCAGGACAGCTAACATTTTGCCTCTTGATCTTTTTTCCATGCTAGCTAAGAGATGGTTGTTAACAACCAAATTACTAAGAGTTGATGGCAACACTATGGGACGAGCAGTGAGTGTGATATGTGCAACTGTTCTCTCCCTGAAATGCCTGAGAACACAGTGACAGAAGGGGGAGTGTGTCCCTGTGGATGATGCCCAAATTATTTCTTTGGACCACAATTTCGTTGCATAGCCCAATGCCCTGAAGTGAAAGGCAGATGTAATCTTAAAAGAAGGCTCAAGCACATGTTCTCCAGACATAGCTTGTAGGGCTGGGCGGTTTTGTTCGTTAATTTCGTAATTTGTTATTAATTCGTTATTTTTTGATAACGAAGCGATACTGAACCATTCAGGAGCAACTAAAAATCAAAACGAATTTTTCAATTCGTTTCGTAATTGTTTCGAAATCGTTTCGAAATCGTTTTGTTATTATTTCCGCATGTCTGGTGCAAGTTTTATAGTTGTTGTTTGTTTTATCAGTGAAAAAAATATATAATTATCACACCAACAGTCAACAACAGAGGGAGAGGGAAGCTTCAGAAGTTCCCCCTGTCCCATTTGGAGGTTTTTTTAGCGTATTGCACGGTCGCGTCCGCCATTAACGAATCGATTCGTAATTGTTTCGTAATTGTTTCGTAATTTCCGAAATTTTGTAAATTTCGAACTTTTTTAAAGAAAAAATTTGGAATTCTTTTAAAAATCAAAATGCAAAAACCCCCTAAAAACAAATCGAGTTTAGAAACAAATTTTTCCGTGGTTGCCCAGCCCTAATGTCTTCTCATCTCAGCTGACAGATATGACACTGAAAACATCAAAGCAAACTCTGATTCAAGCTGCCCATTTTACCCCTTTCCTGCCTGTTCATAGGTCCCAATCCTACAAAGTTCCCATCACCTGCAACAACTCCCTTTTGCTTCTGTCCCATTATACTAGCAGCAAAGTGACACTGAGGGGAATTGTACTCCTGCCCCCCTCCCCCAATTTTCAAGTTATCTGTTTTCTTTTTCTTTTATCCAAGCTTGTACCTGGTAGTGCCCAAGTTATTTGAAAAGGGCATTGTTTGTTTTGGGAAGTTTGGTCATCTCAGTTCGGTTTCAAACAAAAAACTCAGTCTTTGCTTCTTTTTTTTATGAATGGTCTCATTAGAAAATGTGGAAGAATGTGGGTTAACTACAATTCGCAAAATCGTGGGTCAATCCTCCCAAAACTCTGCCAGTATTCATAGTTGCCAATTTTGGTCGGTGTGCCAGGTTCGGTCCAGATCCATCATCTGCTGAGCTCAGTGTTCTCTAAATATCGGTGAACTTCCTGATGCCAAGGTCAAAACCAAGACTATGGCGCAGCTGTCTGTCAGCTGCATTAAGATCACTTCTGACCATAAGGTAAGAGTTCGAAGCCAGCCCGGGTCAGAGTGAGCTTCCGCCCAATTGTGTAGTTTGTTATCGACCTTTGCAACCTGAAAGACTGTTGCATCTGTCAAGTAGAAAAATTAAGTACCACCTATGTGTGGGGAGGCTAATTTAACAAAATTTACGAGGCTATAAAAAAAGACTCCAGCAAAGCACTCCAGCAAAAGCATGTGAGGAATGCGGAAGTACTTCATCAGTGTCACAGATGCACGATGAAAGCGACAGCTCCCCTAGTGGCTAGAAAAAGTTAAATAGCCTCTGACTGTTTGTCTATATCTGTTGTGTGTCTTTGGCATTGAATGTTTGCCATATATGTGTACATTGTAATCTGCCCTGAGTCTGTGTGCCAAGTCTGGTCTGATCCATTATTGGTGGGGTTCAGAGGACTCACTGAATATGGGTGAACTATAACCCAGACTTCAAGGTCAGTCACCCCAAAATTTCACTGGGGTGGGTTAGGTTCCCCCCCCCCCCCCAACCCCTCCAGTATGATCTGTTGCTCAACAAAGTTCTGTATGCCAACTTTGGTCCAGATCCATAATTGATGAGGTTTAGAATTTTCTCTGGATGTAGGGTGAACTATAACTCCCACGTGCGTGGGCACGTTGTCCCCCCCAAACCCCTCCACCATGTTCTGTTGGTAATGGGAACGCTGTGTGCCAAGTTTGGTTCTGATCCATTATTGGTGGGGGTTGCCATGGTCTGTGGGAACCGAAATGACTGAAAGTATCCCATCATTCATGGTCTGTCCTCCCCCAAACTTCACCAGGATATGAGGTGGATCATGGGGGTTATATGCACCAAGTTTGTTCCAGATCCATCATTCATGAGGGGCGCAGTGGCCTGTGAAAGTGGCAGCCAATTAGAAAGTAGAAAGAAATAATGCTGTATACATACATACATACATACATACATTCTCTCTCTCTCACACACACACACACAGATGATGATGATGATGATGATGCCCAATACAGCTGGGTCCAAAGGAACACAATGGGATGAAATATTTTATATTCTCAGGATGTTTTCCCCCTAGAGTGATATCACTATAATATGCGAAGAAACCTGCTTGTCTAGTGGAGCATCTCCATATATAGCTCCAGGCTACTTAAGAATGAAGGTGGCAGGACAAATTATATATAGCTGCAAATCTCTTCCAGATTGCAGCTATATGATTTGCATGCACACATTTACAACAGCCCCCAAGAAAAGAAAAGAAAAGCCCAAAAATTGAGTGTTGTAAAAATGACACCGTTCCCTTTTCTAGCTTACTACATTTTGCATTGTGTGGGCTGGGTCTCCTTTTTCTTCTTTTTCGGAATTGGAAAAATCCATCTCACTATCTGCTTAACACCTTTTCCCCTCAATTCACTTACAAGAGACATAAAGGTAGAGGGAATTGATTGATTCATATGTTTTAAAGCAATGCCATCCAATTCATGTTTATACTGAATAAAATCCTTCTATTTTCACTTGGACTTATTCCTTGGCAGCTGAGTTTTAAAAGTTTTTCTAATGGCTTCTGTAAGAAACTCTTTTTCTTGTCAGTGGCTTTAATAAAATGTCAGAAGCAGCAAGTCAGAAGGTAACTTTACTTCTAACTTTCAATATGGTGTCTCTTGTCATTAACCTGAGGCACATGTCATCTTGCAGTTAGTATAGTTTATGGTGCAAGATGGAATCCAAGTCTAAAAATGGTACATAAATTCTCTGACAGTGTCATATCTTGGAGGTGATAAAGTAAATATCGGAGCCCCAGGTTGATGGTGCAGGACTTTCATTGCCAAGCTGAGAAATATGAAAGTTCTTGTTTAAGAAAGAAAGAATATTCACTAGGATACAGAGGAGGGGGGGGGGGGTTTGCTGGTTCCACATAAAAAGCAGGTGAAGACGTTGAGTCTTGTTTATCAGGGAAAAGTGTGATAGAAATTAATTAACAACAACATATTGTCAAAGGCTTTCATGGCCAGAATCACTGGTTTGGAGTTTTAACCCACTGTTTTAACCCACCCCAATGGAGTTGGGGTGGGTTAAAACAGTAAACAGTATTGGTGGCCATTTATATGCAGGTATGCATCCTCTGAAGCATTGTTGGTGTTGGTTTGTGGTGAGTTTTCCGGGCTGTATGGCCATATTCTAGAAGCATTCTCTCCTGACGTTTCACCTGCATCTATGGCAGGCATCCTCAGAGGTTGTAGGACCCTACAACCTCTGAGGATGCCTGCCATAGATGCAAGTGAAACATCAAGAAAGAACGCTTCTGGAACATGGCCATACAACCTGGAAAACTCACCACAAACCAACACCAACAATGCTTCTGAGGATGCATACCTGCATATAAATGGCCACCAATACTGTTTATTGTTTTAACCCACCCCAACTCCATTGAACTGGTGAGATGAATTTGCAGATCTTCATCTATTGTGACTGTGTCCTTTCAGTTATTTCAATTCTCGGGGGAGGCCCTCCTTTCGCCCTTGCCAGTTTCTCAGGCTCACATTGTGGGTACAAGGGAGAGAGCCTTCTCCTCTGTGGCCCCCCGAATCTGGAACTCATTGCCCGGAGAGATTAGGAAAGCCCCTACTTTAGAAATCTTTAAAAAGAGTCTCAAGACCTGGCTCTGCTGTTGCGCTTTCGGAGAGTAGTCACATCATTTTATGCTATTGCTCCCTCAACGTTCTTGTCCCAGGAGCTCCCCCACCCCACCCCCACCAGTACGAAGGTTTGTTTATTTCTCTGTCTCCCTATGAGTTCTCCCTTACAAACAGTTCTGCCCCTTTATCTCACCCTGAGTTTAAAATCATTTTATGTACATGCAGCCCGCTCTCTGTCATTATGTTTGGTTTCTATGTTTTGTGGATATTGTCTATATGCTTTGATGTTTTATACTTTATTGTTATGTTGTTTATTTTATTGCAGTTTGTATTTTTGTATTGCAATTTGTTGTTCGGGCTTGGCCCCATGTAAGCCGCTCTGAGTCCCCATTGGGAGAGATGGTGGCGGGGTAGAAATAAAGTTGTTTATTATTATTATTATTATTATTATTATTATTATTATTTCTGACTTATAAGGCCCCATAACTGAAGTTTTCATGGGTGTGGGCTTTTGGGCAATACTTGTTTAGAGGGGGTTGCCTTTGCCCTCCTCTCAGAGAGTGTGACTTGCCCAAGGTCACCCAGTGGGTTTCCATTGCTAAGTGGGGCTTCCAGTCTTGGTACATTGGTATAAGCTTGGTTATGCCAGTAGAAGTGGAGTAAGTGGCAATTCCTCGTGTGCAGCCTGAAACAGGTAAGGATTGGCTCCATATGTCTTTGTATGGTTTTATATGTGTGTGTTCCTTCAAGTCACCTGTCAACATAGTGACTCCATGAATTTTATAACAAGAAAACTCAGAAGTTATTTTGCTAGTTCCTTTCTTTTAAATAATAGTATACATTGGTGGCTTCCCATTCAAGTACTAACCAAGGCTGCCCCTACTTACATTTTCTGCGAAAACAGGATCTAGTGCCTTTAGGATATTTAGGCTTGTGATGTAATGTCAGGGCCTTTTAAAACCTAATGGGATAGACTCCATTCATGGAATCCTAACGCTTAGCCCACAATAGGCAAAGTTGACTGGCAAAATTTTTAATTTCCTTGCAATAGGCCTTACATACAGAATTCCCCATTGTGTGACATATCTGTGAAATGTTGAACAAAACAGAATTAGCCATATTTAATTGAATCTAATGCTCACCTTTTTGGACTAAATTACATCACTAACATTGAGGTGCACATGTTAGGTGCACAATTCTAACATTCAACTGCATGTTAGAATTGTGCACCTAAACCCATCTGCACTGTTAGGCAAGAGATCCCAGCTGGGGACAGAGGAGGGAGAGGGAGGCGTAGCTGCAAAAAGGCTGGTGGGAAGGCCAGATGGAGGTATATGGTTTCCCACTAGTCTTTTCGCAACCACTATTGCCTCACATTACATTTGATAGCAAATCCTTTTTTTTTTTTACACCTTCAAAATTTAGGTGTACATTATATTCAGTGGCGCATTATACTTTAGTAAATATAGGTATATAATTTTCCAACAGTGGTACAAAATTCAAAATAAAATGCTTATTAGCTCAGAATCCATAAGGCTTATACTTTTAATGGTGTGTGTGGTGGAAGAGAACGATAATGATAGAGACACAGATAATGACTTTCTTTGACTAATAGGTTGCTGAGGGACCTGTCCTTTTCATTTCCAAATGGGCAGCTATATTAGCAATAATAAAAAGTATTTGTATTGGCCACACATTTCCACCATTTAAAAAATGTGCAGGATCACTCTGACCAAAAGGTCATGAGTTCGAAGCCAGCCTGGGTTGGGGTGGGCTTCCAACCAATTGTGTAGCCTGTTGTCAACCTTTGCAACCCGAAAGACAGTTGCATCTGTCAAGTAGGAAAATTAGGTACCACCTTGTGTGGGGAGGCTAAAGTAACTAATTTATGAGGCCATAAAAAGACTCCAGCAAAGCACTCCAGCAAAAGCATGCGGGGAATGCAGAAGTACTTCATCAGTATCGCAGATGGACGATGAAAGCGACAGCTCCCCTGGCAGCCAGAAAAAGTTAAATAGCCTCTGTGTATGTCTGTATACGTTGTATGTTAAATCAGCATTGAATGTTTGCCATATATGTGTACAATGTAATCCGCCCTGAGTCCCCTGCGGGGTGAGAAGGGCAGAATATAAATACTGTAAATAAATAAATAAGTGAACTGCCCTAAGTATTTTGCTGAGTGCCAGATGGTAGGAATAAGCAACATAGGAGATATGGTGCATTTATACCTGACTTTTAGGACTTGGGGGATCTGCCTGGTGGAAAATAAATGACTGAACATATTCTCCTGATATAAACATTCTGAAAGCCAAGCCCTATGAGAATGTTGTAGAGAACTGTGTGTGTTTATCTTGGATATGAGAAGACTGAGATATTATAGCCATCTTTAATATCTGAAGGGATACCATGTAGATGATGGAGCAAGCTTGTTTTTGGCTGTGCCGGAAACATGGACACAATGGATTCAAATTAAGAAGGAAAAGAGACTCCACATAAACGTTAGGAAGAATCTCTTGAGTAAGAGCTGTTTGACAGTGGAATAGACTACCTTAGAGGATGGTGGGCCTCCTTCTTTGGATAACCATGTCTCAGGAGTATTTTAGCTGTCATTCCTATATGGCAGGGTATTGGGTTAGATAGCCCATGGAGTTATTTTCCAACTTTCTATTTCTTTAACTATAGATTTAAATTTTGTTCATCCTGACAGATATTAGGTTTATTCTTAATGTGGAATGATACCACCTAATTAGCTTTTTTTTAAAAAACAAAACAAAAACAAACCAGTGTCTTTTAGATAAAGAATTAAAAACAAATAGGAAAAATAATATACCGTCAGCTCTCCAGTCTTGTGTTCCAATCAGTGGAAGACCGGGAAACCTCAAGACTGCATAGCAAATTAGCTCCAACATATGGTATTACCAAATTACTGGCTGAAAAGGGTACACATTTCCTGAAGTAAAAACTATACAGGTCCTATGGAGTCTCATAATATCAACCTGTATAGTTTTTACTTTGCTTTTGACATTGTTTCTTAATGCCTAAATGTATATGTTCTTATTCTGATGTTTGTACATTTCTTGGTGCTGGTCATTGACCGTAAATAAATGTGTATATATTCAACATAGTATTTGACATACTAAGCCCTAGCAAACCCTAACCTGTTGGGGTAACATTAGACAGTTATTGTTGAAGGCTTTCATGGCTGGAATCACTGGGTTGTTGTAGGTTTTTTCGGGCTATATGGCCATGTTCTAGAGGCATTCTCTCCTGATGTTTCGCCTGCATCTATGGCAAGCATCCTCAGAGGTAGCGAGACTACCTCACTACCTCTGAGGATGCTTGCCATAGATGCAGGTGAAACATCAGGAGAGAATGCCTCTAGAACGTGGCCATATAGCCCGAAAACACCTACAACAACCCATTAGACAGTTAGTTTGTATGAGCAGAATCAAATGACACTGTCCTCTTCATGACTGCAAGTCAGGTATCTGTGGAGAGATGAGGAATGACAATTTTCAGTGCTCCTAAAGGGACAAGGAAGACAAAACAGGAAATGCTTCTGTACATTTGGAAGTCTAGATTGCACCATTTTTCCTTGATATGCCAATTGCCTTCACACAAGAAGATAGGTCCCTGCTGTGAAACATTCATGCATCTAGTTCCTTGATCATGTTGCAGATTTCTGATCTGCAGTCTAAGAGTTAAAGATGGGCAAGCCAGTTAGGCCTGTTTCCACAGATCTCCTATTTTCTGTATCTCTTAAATCAATTTTGTGTCAATTCTATTTGAGCTATTTCTTAACACAGTACATTTTTGAAAGATACCTCATAAGCCCATAATTTAGAAATTTTCAACCACAAAATGATCCTGTTTCATGTTCATTATGGAATGTAAACTCAGAATTTTGTGTAAACTCTGGAGTGAGTTTAAAGTATTAAGACAAAAAGCAACAATTAATTTTTCACACATCCTTTGGTGTCATACAATCAGAAAAGAACAGTGCAATCTGTTGTACAATTTTCTGTGCTAGGGAAAACTACTTGGAATTATCTAATTAGGCACTTGACTAGAGAAGGCCCATTGAATCATTTATTCAATAGTGGATCAATCTAGACTTCAAGTTGTAAAAGTAATATTCCCGAGCGCTGGTTCTTTTGGTTACAGACACCCATACAAGTTGAGTACTTCAAGGGAGCTCCAGCGCCACCCATCTCCCTCTCCTATTCCTTGACATTAAAAATCCTTCTGAAGTGACTTTATTCATTACTGCTGACCAGTAGCTGATTTTCTAATCACAGAGATAATGAGATTCTGGGGGGTTAATCCTGCTAGTTAGTACTTAGCTTCTTCTTGAACCTTTTTTTTTTTTTTGTAGTTACCTTCCCCTCTTTCCCCTTCATACATTCATAGGATGTGCTGGCTGTGTGTCACTGATCTGGTATCTGTGTCTGAATTCCTTTTTTGTTGCTGGGCTTTTAGGTATGGTTGCAAGAGTATCCTTGTTGTTCCACTATATGCAAAAGCAGCATAGAGATCAGGGATTGGGCTCCTCCAGATGTTTCTGGGTTACAACTGCCATCATCCTTTACTACTGGTTATTCTGACTAGGATTGACAGGAGTCACAGATCAATAGCAGTTAGAAGTCCCACATTGCCCACCCTGATGTAGATGGTACAGAAAACAAATGCAAATGTCGTTGTCAGGTTGAGATCCTACATTATAGCATAGCTCTCATTGTAGCATGTAGCATTGTAGCATACACTTTCATGTATGATAAGTACAGGATGGAGAAAACATTTGGAAGGGAGCATGGTTACCAAAATCTTCAGAATAGCGGGAAGATCAATGGGTTGCAATTGACTTGCGAGTCATGTTCACAGGTCTGATACCATGAGAATCTAGATTTTTCATAGGACTTTTCTACCCAATAAAACAGAATAGTACAGAAAATAGATATGTGGATAAATATCACATAAGATAGATATTTAGATATGTGGATAAAATATCAGCTTGCCCAATATCTGATTCAAAGAACTGTTTGTGATATAATGGAAGAACAGAAGTGTCCTCAACAGTTTTCCAACATACCTCCACAGTTCTCCAACCTGCATTTAGCATAAGAGTTCTGCAGATTTAAAATAATCTGCCTCCCACACAAGCAGAGTTATGCAGGAGCTCTGGCATGGGAAACTCAGAAGACTAAGGGAGGAGGAAGAGTCAAGGCAGAAGAGGAGACACAATGCTCCCCACCACCACCATGTTGCATTGTAGACTAGAGATGTATGGGCAGGGGTGGCTCAACCCATTACGCAAAGTAAGCATTTGCAGTATAGTTGATTTTGCCCAGGGGTGTTCTTGAGGTGCTCTTGGGGGGAAATAGACCTTAACATATGCAGGTTGTAGTTACTGGGATGTCCACCTACAATCAAAGAACATTCTGAACTCCACCAATGATGGAATTGAACCAAATATGGCACACAGAACTCCCACGACAAACAGACAATATGTATAACAGTGATTGGCTGGGGGGGGGGGGGGGGGCAAAATACTGTTTGCTTATCATTGAAAATTACCTAGGGCCGCCTCTGTGTATGGGTTATAACAACAGTCCAGAAAGTATGGACATCTTAATATGAATTGGACTACAATTCCCATCAACCCTAACTAGCATAGCCAAATGCTTAGTTATCATCAGAATTGCCATCCAATAGCTTCTGTAAGGGTCCCATGTTCCCTTTCTTTAATTAGAGGAAGAAGTTGTTGCAATTTGTTCACATTGATCAGCATTGGATTCATGCTGACAAATCATTCAATGTCATGTCTAATTCCAAGTAATGATGGGCATCTATTCAAAATGTCAATGCAAAGGTGTACACATGGAGCACTTTAATAAAGGTCACGTTCTTATTATCAATCTGCCTCCCAAACAGCTGCTCAGTGAAATACCAGAATATTAACCTTCTTAAAACATATTTTATTTCAGACCACATGCTGTGCCTGGTATCTAGACCACATGCAATGTATCTGGTTTTTTTTAATGACTGCAACAAATATGTGTATAACATGCTGCTCTGAGCACTTAAAATTTACAAGAATAAAAAAGAATATATGTTTGTGTGTGGTCATCTACCGCTGCTCCAGAATGGTGAAAACCTGAATTTTGGCACAGATATGGCTGAAGTCTGTTCACGTAGGGAGTTTTAAAACAAAATGGGTCAATTAATTTTAGTTTAAAATTGCTAAATCACAAAGTTGCATAAATTGTTGATGAAATTGTATTTTAAATGGACACAAAATTTTGGTAAAAATGCAAATGGGAAAAAGAGTCTGAACAAAGAGTTTGAAATGTACACTGTGTAAAGACTTGAAAGAACTTTTTAATAAAATGATGTATAGATGTTATCTGACATCAGAGTGGATTGCTGAAATGTATCAAAATAGTTCTAGTGACTGTTGGAATGTGAGAAAAGATGGGCATGTTTTATCATATGTGGTAGTCATGTAAAAAGGCCCAGAAATACCATGCACAAAGACATACGATTTTAGAAGAAATTCTTAAAGTCAAATTTGAAATGAAACCTGAACTATCTGTTTGGGATGTTAGATGAACAACTCGATAGAAAATGTGGAAAGTTATTGCTATATGTGATAACAGCAGCAAGAATTACCTATGGTCAAAGATGGAGAGACTCAATGATTCCGTCCCAATACGATTAGCTCAAGAAGAAAAGGGAGAACTTGCAAAAATGGATAAACTTACTATGTTGATTAAGGAGAAATCTCTAACTAACTTTAAGAAAGACTGGGACCCATTTATTTTCCTCCAGCAAAGATGAGGCCAAATCTCCATCACTGGCTTTTTGGTCTAGAAGTGTGTTATTATGTGGGGAAAAGTACCAGTGGTTCTATTTCACTAAATGGATGTAGAAAACTGAGATGATATAAACACCAGACAGAGTGTAAAGCCCTTAGATCAGTAGTTCTCAACCTATGAGTCCCTGGAAGTTTTGGCCTACAACTCCCAGAAATCCCAGACAGTTTACCAGCTGTTTGGATTTCTAGGAGTTGAAGGCCAAGATATCTGGGGATCCACAGGTTGAGAACCACTTCCTTGGATTGTTTGTAGTTATTGTGGTTTTTTAAAATGTTTAGTGTGTAGTAGTATTATTCTAGAAAAAGTATGTTTAATATTTTGTTGTTTGTGTTGTTTTGTTTTTTGTATGTTTGTATGTAGTTTTTGTTTTAATTTGTCTTAATTAAAATTAATCATAAAAATAGTTTAAAATCTATTTGTGCCATGCAGTATTGTTGCTTGTCACTAGGAGGGAGATACCTTACAATAATTATATTTTTACAGGCCTTCCAGGCAATTCAGTTAATGCTCTAGCCCAGCCCCAAACATTGTTGGATATGGCCTTATAGTTCCTACTTATTACTCCGGTCATCTCTCTAATAGGCCCTGGAAATGAGCTGCCACAGTTCAGTACCTGCTATTGCTGATAGTCTGTTATAGCAGTGTACTTAATTCCCAGTCCCCTCGTATTTTGAGTTTGCACTAGGCTAGGCCTGGCCTTTTAATTGCTCTGAACAGGCAGGATTATTTTAAATAGATGTGTGTTATTGTGATAATATCTGCCCTTGCACTATGCTACTCTGCTGCTATGAACACATCTCACCATGCTAAAACAGTGGATGTGGCTCTTAATGAGACATGCCGCAATATCACGGGGTGTCTGCACCCTACACCACTGGAGAAATTACACTGTCTTGCTGGTATTGCACCACCTGATATCTGCCGGGAAGTAGCAGCCAATAGTGAAAGGATCAAGGCAGAGACATCTCCAGTTCAACCCTTGTTTGGGTGTCAGCTAGCACGTCAGCAACTTAAATCAAGAAATAGTTTTCTAAGATCTACAGAGACACTCGGTGGAACACCTCAGCAAGCGAGAGTCCAAAAGTGGCAGGCTCAAACCCAGAACCTCAACCAATGGCTGATACCAAATGAGAGACTCCCCCCTGGGCACACAGAAGACTGGGTGACTTGGAAGGCACTGAACAGACTGCGCTCTGGCACCACGAGATGCAGAGGCAACCTCAGGAAATAGGGCTACAAAGTGGAATCCACAACATGCGAGTGTGGAGAAGAGCAAACCACAGACCACCTGAGCCCCACCACATGCACAATGGAGGACCTCCTTGCAGCAACACCAGAGGCACTCCAAGTGGCCAGCTACTGGTCAAAGGACATTTAATCAACTACTAAGCTTGCAAACTCTGTTTTGTCTGTTTGTTAAAAAAAATGTGGAAAATGTAATACAATTGTCTGGTTGATACTGACACAATAAATAGATTGTGATAATTTTATGCTTATGTTGTTTTGTTAATTTTATGTTATGCTGTTTACTCTGTATGTTTTGGTGATGTTGCTTGGAAACCGCCCCGAGTCCCCCTCGGGGAGGTAGAGCGGTATATAAATAAAGTTTTATTATTATTTATTATTCCTCTGCAGGGCACCACCAGTCTTCAAACAGCTGAAACAAAGATAGAACGGGAGAGAAGACACAACTTCCAGGTAAAGGCAGAGAAAAGGTGAAAATGTATCAAGATATATAAAGGAAAATGGCAAGAAGAATAAAAACAAGAAGCAGGAAAGATGAGCAGCGGAAGGAGGAATAGCAGGGGAAAAGGCTTAAGAAGAACTCTAAGAGCCTTCTTCTTCCACTGTGTTTTCAGAGAAAAGAGTGCCATCCCATATCTTTTGCAGATGTCACTTCTAGTGTTACGAGATCTACATATTATCTTTTTCTCTGCGGAAAACGTTTCCAGGGTCACAGACTTTGTAGAGTGTTCCCATGTTCATGACTCTTTGAATGATAAATATCTGAATCGCATGTGAACTGGTGACACATGAAAAAGACAGGTTGTAGATCCCATTACCAAATCCCTTAAGCTACCTTAGGCAGGGCTTATGCTGGAAGCCATGCCATCTGCTTCTGAAACTTCTTGTCTCTCCAGAAGCATTACAAGTGTCAGGGTGAGACTTGCTAACCTAACTATAAATGGTAGCAGGCAGTGACACTCTCGTCAGTTTCAGTGGCTACTTTTCAGACTCCTACAAAAAGTTAAGGCTGTAATCCTGCCAATGAATTGCTGTAGCCAGTCAGTCGACTTCTTAAGAACTGAAAATGTGTATGCCTAAAACTGTTCAGGTCACACAGAGCATTTGTTAAACAGTTGCCATCATTTTCCTGGGTTGACTGAAATTCAGAAGGGCCATGGCAAACTTTAATAGGATTTGAAGGGTGTTTTTCTCTTTTTTGTGTACAACTAGAATTTGAGATCACCCTGTGAAGCGGAATGGTAGTAGGTTTGGAATTTGTTTGTTTATTTGTTTGTTTGTTTATTTACTAGCCATCCCCTGCCACGTGTTGCTGTGGCCCAGTCTGGTGATCTGGAAAATAAAGTAATGAGAAAGCGCTGATTTCTAATATATGTAGTTTCTTTACGCTTGTGGGTAAACAGTATTTCTTGTTGTTTCTTTGTTGATGTAGAGATTGTCTGATTTGCCTACTCTGGAACATGCAACATATACTTGTCCTTCTTTGGGGGCCTCTTTAAATCAATGATACTATGTCATATACATATATGTGTTTGTGAATCATATGACTTTTTCAGCCAGAAGTACCTAAGAGGTAGAATTCACTGCTGAAAGGTGTAGTGCTTAGTAATATGCTTAAGAAGCTTGGAATGGGGACAAGATGAGTTCATGAAAGACAGTAGTTATTAGTATGGATTGTTGCCTATTTTCACCATATCCACAATATAGTTTTTGTATCGCATGACATTCATCTCTTTATTTGCTCAATTCCCCAAATGTTCACATCTTTGAGTGTATGTTTTAAATTGTATATATTTGCTTAAACATATTCCATTAGAGCATGCTCATGCAGTATTTTGTGAGCACTTCAAATCTGCACTTTTTAAAAAGTATTTTTATTGAAGTTATATATACATACAGTAAAAACTAAAAATAGCACACTGGAAAAAAAGATTTTTAAAGAAATAGCAATAAAACAAAATACAACAGAAGCACAAGAACCAAATCCAAAAATATATTTTGTTACTTGCTGTTTGGTATGATTCAAAGAATGGGTGACGCTAAGAAACAAAATATTATTGGAACTAAGAAGACAAGCTGGGTTTGATATGACATAGATATTGATGGTACAATAAAGTGAAAGTTAATGTAGGTTTTATTAATTATTGCCTAAGACATACCATTTAAAAAAATCTGGAATAGATAGAATCCACGTTGTGCCAGAAAATGTTTCTGTGACACTCAATATAAGAAGCATTGTGTAGAAGGGAAGTAGAAAACAAGGAGAAATCGTTAAGATACTATTAGAAAACAATTAAGGATAATATGTAGTTAAACCAAATGAGCAGCCAATGTTGGAAGTATATAGTGTTTAATGGTTTCTTTACTTGCAACTATGTGAAACATTTTTAAGATTCATGATTTCCTGCATAGATGAGCCACCTGTCTACAAAATCTCAATTTTTCACACATGTAACTTCAACTGCTCTGTACCGATCTCAGGCAACCTTTTGTTGCCATAGCCCCATCTACACTGACCATTTAATGCAGCTTCAAGCTATCGCCTAAATGGAGCAGTTAGACTATAGGTAAAGGTTTTCCCAGTTGTATCCAACTCTGGAGGTTGGTGCTTATCTCCATTTCTAAGCTGAAGAGCCAGTGTTGTCCATAGACACCTCCAAGGTCATGTGGCCAGCTTGACTTCATGGAGTTCTGTTACCTTCCCACCAGAGCGGTACCAATTGATCTTGTCACATTTGCATGTTTTCGAATTGCTAGGTTGGTAGATGCTGGGGCTAATAGCGGAAGCTCACACTGCTCCCCGGACTCGAACCTGCAACCTTTCAGTCAGCAAGTTAGGCTATGCACACCAGTGTGCGGTAACATACTTTAAACCCAGTAATCCAATACAAGCAAAGTAGGGGGAAAGTACTAAGTGATGTCCTAAGTGTGCATAATAGCATAGATAAATCAGCTCTGCAGAATGCAAATTGCAGTGCGGATACCCAGATGCACACATGCAGATTCTGAGGGAGACATTGAAAAAATGGATTCACTGTGGCTGTCAGGATTCTGCAGAAACTGGAACCGGTTCAAGGCCACACTCTGGTTGGTGTAATTACCATCCAGGCTTCAGGCTGGTTCCATGTTTTACAGTCTAATTATCTGCACAGCAAAACCACTTTCTTCCCTACAAGTTTCAAACTGACCTAAGTGGCCAGTGTAGATGTGTCCATATATTTTCTTAAGTTCAGCAAAAAGCAGAAACAGACTTGGATGTCATCAACACATTGATGAGGCCACATTCCAAATACCTACATGACTGAACTAAGCTGTTTTATGTGGATGTTACTCTTAATGTTACATGTTATATTTACTTAATTTTTCCACCAAAATATCAGCCTTAAAAAGTATTTTGGAGGACATTTAAAAATGTGTCTTAAATGTGAAAGAATTGTAACAAGGGAACTTGTTCAGTTATCACGTTAACATGAGACATGAGAGAAATCTCCCACAGGATGTTAACACATCCGGGCATCTCTTGGGCAATGTCTTTGTAGACAGCCAATTCTTTCACACCAGAAGCGAACTGCAGCATATTCTCAATTTGCTTCTGACACAATTAAAAAAATTACGTTCGTCTGATAAAGGAATACAGTTAGTCTCTGACCACATTACAGGTGATATTGCTAATTTTACATTTGCTTACAAACTCTGGATGACCAAAGCAAGCCCTGAGGTAGAATCATAGAATTGGAAGAGACCTCATGGATCATCCAGTCCAACCACCTGCCGAGAAGCAGGAATATTGCATTCAAAGCGCCCCTAACAGATGGCCATCTAGCCTCTGTTTAAAAACCTCCATAAGAAGGAGACTCCACCACACTCCGGGGCAGAGAGTTCCACTGCTGAACGGCTCTCACAGTCAGAAAGTTCTTCCTCATGTTCAGATGAAATTTCCTTTCTTGTAGTTTGAAGCCATTGTTCCACATCCTAGTCTCCAGGGAAGCAGAAAACAAGCTTACTCCCTCCTCCCTGTGTCTTCCTCTCACATATTGATACATGGCTATCATATCTCCTCTCAGCCTTCTCTTCTTCAGGCTAAACATGCCCAGCTCCTTAAGCCGCTCCTCATAGGGCTTATTCTCCAGACCCTTGATCATTTTAGTCGCCTCCTCTGGATGCATTCCAGCTTGTCAACATATCTCTTCAATTGTGGTGCCCAGAATTGGACACAATATTCCAGGTGTGGTCTAACCAAAGTGGAATAGAGGTATAGCATGACTTCTCTAGATCTAGACACTATGCTCCTATTGATGCAGGCCTAAATCCCATTGGCTTTTTATCCCGCCACATTACATTGTTGGCTCATGTTTAACTTGTTGTCCACGAGGACTCCAAGATCTTTTTCACACGTACTGCTCTTGAGCCAGGCATTGTCCCCTGTGCCGTTACGCCCAGACGCTTTAAAATAAAACTTTGACGTGCTGCTATCTATGTCTGGGCGAAACTGCTGGGGTCTTTCTTTAGACAGATTGAGCTTTCTTGAATAACCGAGACCACTTCAAGATTAAACATTAAACAGGGTATTTATTAACAAAGTCCTTGTAGACTTGGCTCAGCTTATTAATGTTACCAAACAATCAATGAATAATAAATTGCATCTATATTAATAAACTCTATCTATATTCAGTTAAACTCAATTACTCTATCTATCTATCTATCTATCTATATCTATCTCTATCTATCTATCTATCTATCTATCTATCTATCTATAATCTATAGGTCTCAGTTAAACTAAATTACTCAATCTATCTATCTATAACTAAATTAAACTCAAATACTCAATTGTTTTTACAATGATATTTTCTGAGGTACCTTGTCTGCCAACAGCACATCATGGATTCTTTCTAAAACTGAAGGGGCAGGGAGAACTCCAAAATGGCTGCTGGAAACAGGGGCGGGCCCAAAGAGCCACTCTTTGGCCAATTATTGCGGAGGGCCTGAAAACTGACTTTCCTGCCTCTGGCTGCTAACTTTTTAGGCCTTTGCAGAGGCTGCAGAGGCCTAGGCGAAAGGCAAGGGGCAACCAATTTAAGCAACCCAAAAAGACAATAAACCCAGTCTCCTGGGAGACGGAACATCCCCCATTCTGTATCTTTGCATTTCTTTTTTTTTCTACCTAAGTGGAGTATCTTGTATTTGTCCCTGCTGAACTTCATTTTGTTAGTTTTGGCCCATCTCTCTAATATGTCAATATCGTTCTGAATTCTGCTCCTGTCCTCTGGAGTATTGGCTATCCCTCCCAATTTGGTGTCATCTGCAAATTTGGTGATCCTGCCTTCTAACCCTTCATCTAAGTCATTAATAAAGATGTTGAACAGGACCGGGCCCAGGACGGAACCCTGCGGCACTCCGCTCATCACTTCTTTCTAGGGTGAAGAATAAATCCTAGAATAATTGCCATTGGGCAGAACAATAGCTCCTCAGCACCACCTTGTGGAAGTGACTATTTGAGTAGGAGAAGGAACCACTAAAACACCATGGTTCCATCGAGCATCACAGAAAATTGATTGAGAATACTAAGGGGAAAAATCCACTTAAAATCTAGTTTCTGCCTCCTGCAGAATTCTGGGGTTTGTAGTTTAGGGAGGAGGCTTTAACAGCCTCACTAAACTACAAACCCCAGAATTCTGCAGGAGGCAGAAACCGGATTTTAAGTGGATTTTTTTTTCTCTAGTGATGAGGCCCCATGATAGCAGGGTCACTTATATCAAAATCTACTGAAAGGTAGGAAAAAATCCGCATGCCTGCATTCTCAGTGCAGGTCATTCACCAGAACAGTCAAAATAATCAAAGACATCAGAAAAAAATAATTCCACTAAATTGTACAATCCACAGCAAGTGCTGGATTAGGTATAGTATCTTGGCAGTGCATTTTGAAAATATTCACTGACAAAACAAAGAACAATATCGTTCAAACTGAATATCAGCATTTCTAGAGTGTTTCTCAAGTGTAAAATTTGAAATACAATTTAAAATTTAAAATTAAATGAATCAAAATAAATTTAGACCCTTTTAATTTTACCAGTATATTTAGACAATGTTTTTTTACGAGTATATCTGGTGCACTTTCTAGTGTATCTGATGAACAGCACTGTGAAAGTTACACGCACAAACCTGAGCAGATCAACTTTTTCTTACTTTTGCATCTCCTGTCCTTTAAGCTTCTAATATATCTGATAATACATTGAAATCCTTCAAAGGAGTCATTGCTAGCTTTAGATTTCCTTTCAGCAGCAGAAGTCAAAGTCATTTTGATTCTCCAGGCACTGTTCACAAAGCCTTTTTTAAAAAGTGAAATCTCAGCTTTGGAATACCTGCCAGAAAAGAAGGACATCAAATAAACTGGAAATATGCAAGGGAAGCCTCCAGTCTGCAGGGAAGGCTTTAAAAGTCTTGTCTCTGAGCGATTTACTAGAATATATCTTTGCTTCTATTAGCCAAACAATAAAAGCCAAAATAACTGTCCTAGCAATAATGCCACAGAAATATAACTTGAAATGTTGTTGGAAACTCTTGCTCAAACCACAGAGACTGAACTGTAATGAGAGGAAATAAATTTGTTTCAGAATCAAAAAACAGAACACTATATATTCTTGAAAAATGTTTTCCTGCATTGAAGTGGCATATCCAAATCCTGGAGACAGAATGTGTTAAATCACTAATATTGTTATTACAACATTCAATTCCACTTCTACAATGAACATCGCCTACAATTATTGTTAATGAGGGAATATACATACATAAAATACATAAAATAAAATTACACTTGGCAGTATAGCAGAAGGGAACATAGTTCAATAGCAAGCAGAAGTCCTGGGGCTACATTGCCACCAAAGTTATCATGGGCCCTCCTAGTAAGCAGAATGGGCTAGAAAAACAATTGTCCTATTTTGACAACAAAGTCCTAGAGACAAACAGCAAATAAAACTAATGCATTAAAGCAGATTCATTTTCATCAAGGGTCACATCTGCTTTATGATTGCCTTCAAAGGGCTGTTGAATCCATAAATGGAGAATCTGTGGATACTGAGAGGAAACTAATTTTTTTAGTGGTCAGTGCTTACCCAGATTGGATCCCCAGATGTTACTGAATGACAACTCCTATAACTTTTGACTATCCGCTATATGAACTAGGGATAATGGGAATCAAAACCCAACCACATTTTGACTCTAAGATTGGAGAAAGTGCATTTTAAAGTCAGTCATCATATCCAAAACCCTTGGATCTACATTCAAACCCCACCATCCTGACTAAACAAAACAAACTTCAGCTTTCAGGTGTTTCTTGCATCAAAACTCCCATTAGCTCTAGTCATGATGTCTAATATTGGGGAATCCGAGAGTTGTAGTACAACACCTGGAGGATCATATGAAATGACATGGTAGGCCAGATTTAGCTTGCAAGCCCTGAATTTGACACATGAGATAACAGCTGGTGGAGGGAGATTACACCCCACTGTCTTCTTTCCCTCCAGTAGAGGGACAGAGTTGTGGAAGAGGGTGGGACTGGAGAAGCCTCTGTCAGGATAGATTCTGATCATTCATGATCTGTAGGTTCCCTTCTACTAGCATAGATAAAGCAAAGAGGAAAGGCATTGAGGAATTGTATGAAGCTGTCTTATGCTAGACCAGACCAGACCATGCTAGAGTATGACCTCTGTATCCATGGGGAATACATTCCAAGACCCTCCGTGGATATCAAAAACTTGGATAATAGTTAATCCTATATTTTTACTATACTTTGGCCAGAAATGTACCATAGAGTTGCACCCGGGGATCTAGATAGGCCTAAAAACACAGAAATACTTTTTGGAGCATGGGTAAGTAAAACTATGGACAAAGGGTTTGTAAATATATCCAGTTCAATGCTGTGCCTACTATTGCCATTGGTAGGGCATGACAAAAAAAACAAAACCCCTTTCTTATCATTTGCTACATGAACCATTTAATGAGAGGTGGAATTTGGAATTTCTGCATTGCCTTTCAGCAATGAGTTGTGTGCCATGTATTATTTCCCATGTCAGAAGCGACTTGAGAAACTGCAAGTCACTTCTGGTGTGAGAGAATTGGCCATCTGCAAGGACATTGTTCAGGGGATGCCCGGATGATTGATGTTTTACTATCCTGTGGGAGGCTTCTCTCATGTCCCTGCCATGTATTTAAATGACATATCATCATATTAGCGAAAAGGAACAAATGAAAAGCAATGCACAGTGGAGAGGTATGATAATACTTTTGTCCAAGGTGAGGGAAGGCCAAGCGGGTTTTTTTTTTTTTTTGAAGAAGAAGAAGAAGCAGAAGAAGAAGAAGAAGAAGAAGAAGAAGAAGAGGAAGAAGCATCATTATCATCATCATCTCAATGTGCGGAACAGAAATTAGGCCCGGTGGCGCAGTGGGTTAAAGCACTGAGCTGCTGAGCTTGTTGATCGAAAGGTTGCAGGTTCAATTCCAGGGAGCGGCGTGAGCTTCCGCTGTCAGCCCTAGCTTCTGCCAACCTAGCAGTTCAAAAACATGCAAATGTGAGTAGATCAATAGGTACCGCTCCGGCGGGAAGGTAACGGCGCTCCATGCAGTCATGCCGGCCACATGACCTTGGAGGTGTCTACGGACAACGCTGGCTCTTTGGCTTAGAAATGGAGATGAGCACCACACCCCAGAGTCAGACATGACTGGACTTAATGTCAGGGGACTACCTTTACCTTAACAGTAGAAAAGGAATTGGATGCCAGAGACAGGAATGTGTTCCAACCAGGTTACTGCAGGCAAAGGAAAACACTGTGTCTTCAACATGGGGCTCCTAACTTACACACAAAAGAAGAACTGGTACTAAGGGAGGAATGAGACCTGAAACACCAGTGGTAGAATCAGGGTGATGCAGGCAAATTCTTCCACAAATAAAGCAGTTTGACTAGTTTTCTACTGAACTTTTTCAGACTTTTTTCTTTTGTGTAGAGTGAATATTAGAAGTGCGAGTACAGTACACGGTATCTATCTGTTGAATATGTATATTGACTATTGTGTATCTGCTCTTTCAAAGCAAATGAAAGAAAATTTAGTAAGTCTTGTGTACCTATTGTGAGGGCTGGACAGGGGTCTTTGATGGACTTCATTGTTACTTCTAAAGAATTTCATCTTAACATGACATTCAAACTGCACACTTCACATCAAACACAATTTTATAAGCAAGTTGCACATGTCATGGTTTGAAGTTTTTCCTTCTTTAGAAATCCATCAATGTTTGGTAGAAATTCAACCACGTTTTTCATCAAGTGGAAGAGTTTGCCAACATTTTACTAGAAGCCAGAGGGATAGGAAACAGGTCTTTGATCTCGTGAACGAAGTAAAATCCTGGCAATATGGAAAAAGGAGGAAGGAAAATGTGGCATAAATCCAATTCTTAATTCTGATTACAGTTGTTGTTTATTCACTCAGTTGCTTCCAACTCTTCGTGACCTCATGGACCAGGCCATGTTAGAGCTCCCTGTCGGCTGTCACCACCCCCAGCTCCTTCAGAGTCAAGCCAGTCACTTCAAGAATACCATCCATCCATCTTGCCCTTTGTCGGCCCCTCTTCCGTTTTTTTTTCCATTTTCTCAAACATCATTGTCTTCGCTAAGCTTTCCTTTCTTCTCATGATGTGGTCAAAGTACTTCATCTTTGCCTTTACTACCTATCCTTCCCTCCACTGAGCAGTCGGGCTTTATTTCCTGAAGTATGGGCTGGTTGGATCTTCTTGTGGTCCAAGACACTCTCAGAATTTTGCTCCAACACTACAGTTCAAAAACACCTATCTTCCTTCGCTCAGTTTTCCTTATGGTCCAGCTCTCACATCCGTAGGTGACTTGGGGAATACCATTGCTTTAAGTATGCGGATCTTCGTTGCAAGTGTGATGTCTTCTGATTACAGTAGATCCATTCAATCAATTAATAAATAGCAAATCAACACATATGCAAATTCTACTGTTTCCATGGATCTACTCTAGTTAGAGTTGGATTTAGGGTTATGAGCCCAACATTTTCATTTGACTTGTAAAAAGTACAAATTTAAATGATGAGTTAATTCCTTTGCTTTAAAGCAAGAGTTGGAGAAATACAGTTCTACAGAAGATGGGGTGCTGCAACCTCTGTCATCCCTTACCATTATGGTGGCTGGACTTGGCAGGAATACCTGAAAGTCCACCTGAAAGACTACACTTTATCCACAGTACTTTAAAAGAAGGCAGACTTTGCTCATTTGTAGGCTTCATAGGCAGCCATTGAAAAATAGGGAAACACAAAACTGAACTGAAAACAAATGTGAACTAGGAAATAGTTTGAAGGTGAAATCTTTAGCTTCATCTCAAAACAGGTTCAGGGTTGCTTTAGGTGCATTGTAGGTCCTGTGGTGAGCAAATAGTTGGAAAAGATGAGTTACAGATTCTCATCTTAATTCTATGCTGGTTTTGGTAAATTGTGGTAGGGAAACACTGTCTAGTTGAAGTATTTAAACTGGACCAAGATTCCCATTGGATGTTTCCAAGTCCTTGCGTATCTTGTAAAATTATCAGTTTCATTATTTAAATTGCCAATTAAATATATCAAATGCTCTAAAACAGAAATTATCAACCTGTGAATCTCCAGATGTCATTAAACTACCCCCTCCCCCCAAAAAAAACCCTTCATTATTTTGACTAGGGCTTCTGGAAAGAAACAGCCAAAAATCTGGGGATTCAAAGTGTGGAACCACTTTTCTAAAATATATGCATGACCTTCAATTTTTTTTTTTAAAAAAAACAATTACTGAGAAAGAACACTTCCCTCAGATGCTCTGATGATTTTCTCTTTCTCTCCAAACCAAAATATAGTACTGAAGGGAATGTTTGTTAGGCAATCCTCATTTCTCTTTGAAGGAATTAAAAGGTGATTAGAAAGAGCGAGAGGGAGAATAAAATAATTAACCAGTATGTCTACTGCACCAGAATGAAAAGTGGGTAGGTAATAAGGGTCGTTTGTCATTATTTGATTCGCTTATTAAATGAGCACTTGTTTTAGCTTTGAAAAGAGAGAAGGGCTTATTTAGGTACGGTAACGGGAAAGCAAATTGCCTCTACTGCTGAGATTCTAACCACATGCAATGAATAGATGTCTAATAATATGGGGAACATTCTGCAAATCACTTCTAGGACTCTGCTGAGCAATCCTGCTGCGTGAAATGCTGCGATACCCACAGAGGTGAAATTGGCTCTTGCCATTTTCCCAGCTGTGCCTCCTCCACTACCACAGAGGGATTTAAAAGAAATGATTCAGGAGAAGAAATCTCTCTTTTACCTTGGGATTTGCGTGCTGAAATTTCTTAAGGATCTTTGAAATGCTCACCCACACAAGTGGTTGTTCTTAATTTCTCATTGGGTACAGAGGAAACCCTGGAGTGTGTGTTTGAAAATGGGTAGGATGGCGTACGGGGATGAATGTTGCTATTTTCCCTTAGCCAAACACTGGAAAAGGGCAGCTGCCATGCTGTTCTGGTAACCAGTGTGGCCCTGGTTTCATCAAGGTTGTGTTGTTGTCATGAATGTGCAGGAGCATGGGACCTAGAATTTATCATCCTGAATTCAGCAGTTGTTCTTTTGTTCCCTCCGTCCCTCTTTTGAAGTCAAGACCCAGATAGGCCAAATGTGTCACAGATACAACTGTATTTATTGCTGTGTTTATTAATCCCTCCTCCAAATGAAGATTTGTTAATTGTTATTTGAGGCTTACCCTACCTTTTTTTAACTTTGTAGATTTCTTTCCAGCATGGCATTTGTGATAGAACTGTATAGGTTCCAGCTCATTTTGTTAGGCTATCCCACCCATAGCTTGAGAACAGCCATTTCACTGTTAGTTTTATGAGGGTGGAGCTCAAGGAAATTTTTTCTTGTGTGGAGCAGTAAATCGTCCCACCCCTTTGCCTGGGGAAAGGGAGCCATCTTTAGTTTGGGGTCTCAGGGATTTTAGATCGTCGGAGGAGGCCCTTCTCGCGATCCCACCTGCTTCACAAGCACGTCTGGCGGGGACAAGAGATAGGGCCTTCTTTGTGATGACTCCTCGGCTATGGAACTCCCTACCTAGGGATATTAGGTCGGCCCCCTCCCTCCTGACCTTTAAAAAAAAACCCCTGAAAACTTGGCTTTTTTAGTATAACATAGTATAACTTAGAAAAACTTGAATTGGAAAATGACCTAGGAACAGCTATGACAATGGAATGGATGAGGACTGAACATGAAGACATAGTTTTAAAACTTTTTATCATTTACTGTTTTATGCTTTTAAATGTTTAGAGATGTTTTTTTACTTCTGTTAATGTGTGTATTTTATATATAGCATTGAATTGTGCCGACTTGTTCGCTGCCCTGAGTCACCTTCGGGCCGATATGGGCGGGAAGAAATAGCGTCAAATAAAATAAATAAATAAATAACCACCTGAGAATCTTGGAAGCAAGATGTATCTATAGTTGGTCTCAGCGAGATCCAGGCTTGGACAAGCCATTTCAAGCCAATACTACTACTACTATTCTGGGAACTTATGTGGCTATACTGATCTACCACTGGTCAGTGACAGCCTGTGGCGTTTCCGCCACCTTCAGTAAGGTACCAGGCCTCAATAGGAGAGACCTCCTCTCTCAGCTTCTGGCCTCATCACTTTGGGCACTAGGCGCCCCAGAGGCCCCTTTACCAGAGAAAGTGAGTAAGGGAATCTTTTGTCTGTCCTTCATCTACAGAATCATCTATGAGCAGCGACTTCTACAACAACCAGTTGTTTTCAAATTTTACCGTTTCTTGTTACTGTTTCTTGAAAGCAATAGTATGGACATTGACTCTGTGGGATTCGTTTCTCAAACAGGAAGGCAAACCAGCATCCCCCAAGCTGATAGAAAGTTAAGACATGTTAGTGCTAAAGACATTTAAAGCAGCTTAGGTGTGACAGGACAGCACTACTTTCCCACATGGGTGGAATTGTGTGTTCCTGTGTGGCAAGAGACTATGCTGCTAGAAGTCGTCCATCTCCGATAGAGTTTTGCAGAGGAGCCAAACTACTGATGCAGCCATTGGGCTGCATCAGTAGTGCAGCATGACACTGGCAAAGGATCTCTCAGAGACAAAAATGACAACAGCATCATTGCTAACACTACTGCAGAGAACACTTTTGGATTTTTTTTTATCCTGAAACCCCTATGATGAGTTAATCCAAAATGAAATGAGATCGTGTCAAAAGATGATACCTCCAGGTTCGAAGACCCTCAATCAGCAAAAATAACTACAAGTTATTCAGAGGTTGACCTGTTCAGAGGAGAAATGAAAGTCTGAAGCTACACAACACACATTACCAGAATATGGGAAACATGAATCGGAGAAGATAGACATAGTAAAACAGGACATGGGATGTATAATACTTGGGAAGGGTGTGCTAAGGTAGTCAGGAATGAAATATTTTGAGTCAGACAATTATACATTGTTTTATTTAGGAAATAAACAAGAAGTGCCTATAATAGGAATTCATGGTGTTCCGTTGATGCTGCTGAGGGAAGAGGAGGAGATGACGACGACGATGGAGGAGGAAGGAGGAGGAAAAGAAGAGACAGCGACGCTGTTGCTGCCAGGGGCCCGTTGCTGTCGCTGCTCCTCTCCGCAGCGGCTCGGCCTAGCAAGGCCCCGGAAGAGACCCCGCCGCCGCCACTGTGGGCAGCATGAGCGACAACGATGACATCGAGGTGAAGAGCGACGCTGACAAATGTGCTCACCACAATGCACTAGAGCGGAACCGTAGGGACCACATCAAGGACAGCTTCCACACCCTGCGGGACTCTGTGCCATTGCTTCAGGGAGAGAAGGCATCCCGGGCCCAAATCCTAGATAAAGCCACAGAGTACATCCAGTACATGCGTTGGAAAAACCACACACACCAGCAAGATATTGATGATCTAAAGCGCCAGAATGCACTTCTGGAGCAGCAGGTTCGTGCACTGGAGAAGGCAAGGTCAAGTGCTCAGCTGCAGGCCAACTATTCCTCTTCAGACAACAGCCTCTACACCAACCCCAAGGGCAGCACCATCTCCGCTTTCGATGGCGGCTCTGACTCCAGTTCAGAGTCTGAGCTGGAAGAGCCCCAGAGCCGGAAGAAGCTTCGTATGGAGGCCAGCTAGAAGAGGCCTGATTTCCCGCTGCCATTAGACACTTGCTGGCTGCTTAAGGACTTTCCTCTTTCCTCCTCTTTAGTAAAGGCTCTTGGACTGCAATTTCTTCCTGTTCCTTGTCCCTTTCTGCCCCTTCTTGAGTTAAACCCATATTATGGCATGGCAGCTTACCTTCAGGAAGACCCCAGCAGCTGTAGTGTGAAGCAGGATGGGGATTTCTCTCGTCCTGCCCTTTGGTTGCACATCTCTAGTACCAGGAATGCCCAGGGCATTTGATGAACTCCATGAGTCTGTAATTGCCTAGTCGGGACAGGGAGCTCTCTATTCTTCCACTAGAGCCACACCAGCCTCTCTGTTGCATTTTTCCCTGACCAATCTTGATTTATTTCTTGGTGGGAGGGAGCACAGGATACCTGTGTACGTGCCTCTTGTTTGAAGTGACAGTGCAGGATTCACGGTGAAGCAAAGAGATGAATTTCCTTTTTGTATCTTGGCAAATGATTAATTGGTATTTATTTCCTCCTATAGAAACTCAATCTGGTCAGATTCCTCCTCTTCCTGCAGACCTTAGTCTTATGAAGGAATTCATTATTCAGAAAAGAGTGGTTTTTGTTTTGGTAGACATTATATCACAATTGGAGAGACGATCACAGAGTCCAGCTCAAGTTAACCTCATATTTAGAAGGGTTTTGTCAAATACTTGTAGCAAGTCGAAGCCTTCAAAACAGTCTGTTCTGTTCCATTTCTTTGCCAGGCAAAAAAAAAAAAAGTCTGTGGCTATATCATCAAGGAGTTTCCTGGCAGAATGCACTATTTAGTTATGCTTTCAGACCTCTCTCAGACAGGCAACACAGCAAATGCTTCCAGAAAAATTCTGAAAGTATAAATCACTCTTAACTATGGGCAGTGCTTGAAGGAATTAAAGTTGTGCTTCAGGTTTTTTGTTTTGTTTTGTTTTTACTTCAACAGTTTTGACAGTTTTGTTTTTACTTCAGCTGTATGAATCTGGCAAAAACCAGTGCTCACATTGCTCCAACATGAAGGTCATCCATCTTTGTGATAAATAGGATGAGCAGGCACAAGGTATGCTTCCAATATGGAAACAACGGAAAAAGCAGACAACCAAATGCTAAAAGACTCTAAACAACTGAAGCGACAGTACATAAAATGGAGGTGAAATTTCCAGCAGTTCAGATATACTACAGCAAACCAAGGCTTAATATGCTACTTTGGTATGAAATAATGGGCATTTGGATAGTTTCTTAATACAGAGCATGGAATGGTAACTTTTCTATGAGCTATAGTCCAAATAGTAACTTCTACAAGCCCTGTGTTGTCAGAGGCTTTCATGGCTGGAATCACTGGGTTGCTGAGAATTTTCTGGGCTGTATGGCCAGGAGAATGCTTCTGGAACATGTTCCACAAGCACTGTTTACATAGTTATGGATCAATAAAGTATAAGGATTGCCTTATTGGATATTACCAACAAGGCAACACCCCCTTTAACACTCTAAGGACCTAATTACATAGAGGTGATAGCAAGGGGATTTGCCATGCAGCGTGGCAAATCCAGTGAGCAGCGTGAAAATGCAGCATACCACATCACTGCATTGCCCCCTTATCCATCCCATGGGAGAAGTGTTATTGCCCAGCTTCCCACCACCACCACCACATTCATCCTGTTCTTTCCTATGAGAACACAGAAAGCCTCCAGTGTTCTCCGGCAAGCATTCTAACATGTTGCCAAGAGGCTGGAAGGATGGAGCCCCATCAGAAGTAGGTGTGCGTTGTCTGATGGCATCTGGGAGGCTCTGTCCTTCCAAAATCTTTCAAGCACCGTAGGACACAAACATCTCCAGTGTGAGAAGGTTGTCAAGGAGTCGTCATCTTTGTCTTTTAGAAACTCAAAAACAGGGCTACGAAGTGACCAGATTTCTTTTGTTGAACACACACAATAACACAAATACACTTCACGTTAGTGGGTCCCTGTGATTTCATATTCTATGAAATAATAGGCCACATTTGAGATACCCACTCAGGCTTTATGTGTGCAACATTCCTAAATTCAAAATGAAATTGTTGCATCCACAGAAGTTAACCTTGGGACTCTCAGTATAGCTAGCTACTATCTTATAGTACCAGCTCTTCAGAGCCCACCCAAGACATTCTGCTACATGATATGAAAGGTTTTGCCCCCTTCCTAATTCATGTAGAGAACCCGGGGCAAAAAAACTAATTTAAGGAAAAGAGGGAAAGGTTTGCTGAAAAGGAAAATAATAGAATTGAGAGCAGACAGGAGAAAATCATAGTCATTCTCTACCTCACACAGCACACCCATTCTTTCTCTTCACAGCTGTCCACTATTTCTTTGGGCTTCAGTGAAAGATATGCCAGAACACTGGAGCATCTTTTCTGGAATAATGAAATCACAGCAAAAACAGTATAATGCTGTTACCATGCATGTTTTTTTTTCTTGTGTTGTTTGGATGTTAGGATCTTCCAACTCACTATAACTTTCTACCTTGGCAAGATAACATACCCTCCCACATTTCACAAACCCTAACTGCAATCCCACCACGCAACACCATAGTGTGATCAAGGTGGTAAAAGTTACTGAGGGAGGGCACAAGTGAGGAGAAAGTGCAACTGTTGCTTTTGTTTGAACCTAGTGGGAAGGACAAGATTCTGCCTGTCTCCTCCTCTCTCTCCATTTTTGGCTTTTGAATTCAGTTTGCATCAATTAAAGGAAGCTGAGAACAAAGGGGGAATGTGGGAGGAGATTAAAAAACTAGGACATTTTAAAAGTCACTGAAAAAGTGGGACAACAGAGGATTAATCAGGACTTTCCCTTTCAAATTAGGCTAGTGGGAGACTATGGATGCAGAAATTTCATACAACTTTTGCATGTATGGTCTTTTCCCCCTTTTTGCCAGGGCAGCCTGTTTGGCTCATGAAGAAATAAAATGTTGACTTGTATGAATATTTTAAAATTATTGCTTATTTGGTTAACCATAAAGTTAACCATATGCTAATTTTATTCCTTTTCTAATTAAGTGTTTTTGATCTTCTGGGTTTGTTCAATAGCAATGAAACCTTTTTTTTTTGGCAACCAAAGGTTGAACATTGCAAGGATCCCAGGGACTCCGAATGCTTCTCCCTACCTCCTGTGGGATAGGCTTGTGGTGTGGATTAACTGACTTGCCTGAACTTTCCAAGAATAAGGATCTATGTTGTTGTAACTCATATCCTCAGAAACATTGGCAATAAATGACTTTTACCCTATGTGAAGGCAGGGTTATACAGGCATGTTGTGCTATAGATTCCCACATGGCAGCAGTAAATCAAATATTCTGTCTCTTTCAGAGCTTAACATATGGCTTCCTGCTAGCTACTGCAGTTCACAGTTATTTCGAAGGCTTAGCACTGGTTGCCTCATGAGTTATTGCAAAACTGCAGCTGATAGGTGATGCTGAACCTGGCCTTTACTCATTTGCATAAGGGGAAAAAACATTTTCAGCAATTGCTTGGAGGTGGTTTTCAGCACTAAAGAACACTATGACCTTTTTAAAAAATGGGATCCATATTTTCTAGCACAGGTAGGAAAATGGCAAGAAGAGTCAGTTTTGATCTTTCTGTAATGATTGTTGTAAAGCATGAAGTTTAGCTGAGGAGTCAGCCAGTCAGGTGCTGAAATCCTACTTGAATATAAAAGTATTTGCCTGCCAGCTATTAATATCTGACAAAGTCTGCATAGTTATGGTAGCTATAGCTCAGCAGTAAACTGCAGTAAAGACCTTGAAATTTGATAGAATGGTTTTGGCCTCCTTCTGAATTGCAGTGCTCTGTTTCAAGCCAAATTTCTAAACAAGGGGCTTCTTATAAACAAAAAACATGATTGCCATAACCCATCTTGCATTTTTAAAGGAGGGAGAACAGGAGAGAAAAACTGCTACTAAAAATTGTTGAAGTAGGAAAAAGACATGGAAAAACATGAGAGCTAAAACACAAATGCTAGGAACATGGATAAAAGGATATGTGCCTGGTGAGCATAAGTTAAACTGAATGAGCCAGAATAGAAAAACACTCACCAGGTTGAAGATAAGCCACAAAGGTTTAGTCAATTCAAGTACAAGCGAATGCTTCAAAGTGTACAAGCATAAAACATACAGAGAATGGAATACATTTTAAATGGTTCAAAACTCCCGCTTCCCTCCCTGATTGGCCGAGAGAGGGGCTGGTCTGGGTTTAAGCTGTGATTGGCTGAGACGCTGCTGACATTGCCGCTTGCAGGTGGGGATCCTCGTTCATGGGGAAATGACAGCTAGGGATTCACCGGCTGAGGGACTAATCAGCTGGTGGGATGTCCCTGCAGAGGAGACATCATTTAAAGACAATAAAGAATTTATAGTGAGTTCTTGGTTAGCTCAACTGTTCAGTTTCATGTTGGACAAAGACCAGAGTTTTCACAAATACACGAGACTCCTAAAATAAAAGGCGATGATCTTGGGCAATCAAAGGCTGGGCTTTCAATAAAGAGGTTTAACCAATGTACATATCCTGAGCCTCTGTTTCCACAGTCAGCAATATCTCAGCCTGAAATGGACCATTTAGCTAGATAAATCTGGGCTGACATGGGAAACTGTCTTATCTCTGCATACATGAACACTGGGTTATGATGATTGCTTGGCTGGGAAACAGCCAGAGGGATTTGCCCAATCTTCCTGTTTTCAGGAAATGTCTCAGCGGGGTTATAGAGAGGTGATTATCTCTGGGCTACATCTTGCTACATTTTATAAGGAAGCTTATGTATTTTATATAAAGGAATTAGGTACAGTATAAGAAGGATACAAGAAAAATAGATTCACTTTCTTAAAGGGCTGGAACAATAAGGCGGGGATGAATACTGGATCACTCCGGATCTCTGCTGCTTTGAAGTAGCAAAGGTTTGAATAAGTATTGGAAAATAGTAATAAAAATAATAAATGTATTGCAGAGCCCTTGGTGAATTATAGATCTTTTGGCGCGGGAGAGGGGGTGCTATCATGGTTCAACAACAAGGGGGCCTGTCCCTGAGTCTTCAGATATCATGGATCATCACAAGATGCAATTGCTCCGGTTTTAGTGGGCTCAGCTCAAGTAAAAAGAAAAGGCTTTTACTTTATTTCCTGGAACTATTAATTATAAGTTGAACTACTTAGAAGAAGGTGGAAATGCTTTCAAAAGGATGGATAGCCTTTCTTCTTGAGAACAGGGCCAGAAATAGAAAGAAAGGAAAGAATATTCAAAGAAACAAGAGAATAAATTTGATTTTTAAGAAATTGTGCAAGACATTTGTCCAAGGATGTGACGACGCAAAAATAATTAAAACGAAAAACTTGTTCTCACTGTCATGCATGACACATCTCCAAACACATAAAATCATCAATCCTATGTTATTTAATAGTTAAATTCCATAAATGCTTACTCGAGAATAAATCCCATTAATTGTATTTACTTCCAGGGAAATGGGTATGATTGCATTTTCCTCCCTATTCCACATCAAGGAAAGTGAGTGAAAGGAGCAATGCTTTCTCAAAGGGCATGTGCAGATGACAGGTGAGTCTTAGCCATTGTCTGCAACTATTGGCTGTGAATATGGAACAGAACCTCTGATTTCCCCAGAAACTGACCATGCAATAAAACAAACTTCTCTCCCAGATAGCCAGTAAAAGGAGATGAGTTTACTATGATGATTTTATATTTATTTATATGGTGCTTTTATATGGTGGAATTTAAATAAAGTATTATTATTATTATTATTATTATTATTATTATTATTATTATTATTATTTGAAACACAACAAGATGAGTCCACAGCAAACAAGATCACTCTGCTGGCTGTTGTATTAGATCACACATCGGACACTTCCCAAATGTCTAGGACTGTGTGATGTATTGGCGAATAATGCGTGCAGATCCCAGTAAGGTGACTTTTTGCAGATGATAATTGCAAGGTCTTTAGGCACTGCACCCAGTGTGCCGATCACTACTGGGACCACAGTGACTGGCTTGTGCCAGAGTTCGATTTTTAAATCCTCATATTGTGTCAGCTTTTCCAGTTGTTTCTCTTCAATCCTGCTGTCACCTGGGATTGCAACATCAACAATCCATACTTTGTTTTTAACACAATCGTGAGGTCAGGAATATTGTGCTCCAAAACGCTTGTCAGTCTGAATTCGGAAGTCCTAGAGTAGTTTGACGTGTTCGTTTCCTGTAACCTTTTCAGGAAGGTTGTGATCCCACCAGTTCTTTATCGCAGGCAGATGGTATTTGTGGCACAAGTTCCAATGAATCACCTGAGCAACGGTGTTATGCCTCTACTTGTAGTCTGTCTGCATGATCTTCTTGCAGCAGCTGAGGATATGATTTATTGTTTCATCTGCTTCCTTGCAGAGTCTACACGGGATCTTTTGTCGACTTTTCAATTCTGGCTTTGATAGCATTGCTTCTAATGGCTTGTTCTTGGGCTGCCAAAATCAGGCCTTCCATCTCCTTTTTCAAAGTTCCATTTGCGAGCCACAACTATGTTTTTTCTTAGTCAATTTGGCTCTCATTTTTTCCCAGGAACTGTCGATGGAGAGCCTTCTTTTGCAAATTTTCTCTTCTGTTCTGCATTATATTTTTACGTTATTCACTCTTTGTCTTTTGCACTTTAAGCAATTTACTACTATTGACTTCCCTCAATGTTGGTTCTTGACTGCCTTTCACATAATCTGCCAGTCCGTGTTTCTCTTCTTCTACCATTTGTTTCATTTGCAGAAGCCCTCTGCCTCCTGATTTTCTGGGCAGGTAAAGTCTATCGACATCACTACGCAGGTGTAATGAGTAGTGGATTGTCATTAGTTTTCTTGTTTTTCTGTCCAGCTCTGCTTCAATTCCAGCAGTGTATCCAATGACGGGGCGGCCCAGGTGTTGATAGCCTTGATTGTATTTCCGCCATTTAATTTGCTCTTCAAAACCTTTCTGGCTCTTTGGACCTATTCTTTGCTGACCACGTTTTCCACATCCATGATTGATATTGTCCAATTGTAGTATGCACAGATATTTATAGGCTTCAGGCTGATTGCATTTTATTGTTTGTCTATTTGGCATCTGTATGCCCTCGCTGTGAGTAATTTTCCCTTTCTTTAATGCCACTGCGGCACATTTGTGGCATATTATTATTATTATTATTATTATTATTATTATTGCAGACTGCTTAGGTCTTAACCAGTGATTTGAGTGCCCTGGGGGGGGGGGGGACTATTTCCATGGCCCTCATAACAAAGGGCATACAATTTAACATTATTCAAAATGTTCAAAATTATTCAAACATCAGCGTGCTGGAAGAAGCAAAGACCACCAGCATTGAAGCGATGGTCCTCCGCCATCAACTCCGCTGGACCAGCCACGTTGTCCGGATGCCCGACCACCCTCACCCAAAGCAGTTGCTCTACTCCGAACTCAAGAATGGAAAATGGAATGTTGGTGGACAGGAAAAAGAGATTTAAAGATGGCCTCAAAGCCAACCTTAAAAACTCTGGCATAGACACTGAGAACTGGGAAGCCCTGGCCCTTGAGCACTCCAGCTGGAGGTCAGCTGTGACCAGCAGTGCTGCAGAATTTGAAGAGGCACGAATGGAGGGTGAAAGGGAGAAGCGTGCCAAGAGGAAGGCACATCAAGCCAACCCCGACCGAGGCCGCCTTCCACCTGGAAACCAATGGCCTCACTGCGGAAGAAGATGCAGAGCAAGAATAGGGCTTCACAGCCACATACGGACCTACAAGAATACTGGAAGACAATCCTCCTCAGAAAACGAGGGATCGCCTAAGTGAATTCAAAATGTATTTATTAAATAGTTTTTTTCAAAATATATCATTAATCCTGTCTTTGCTTAAATATCTTATATACCCATGTATGGCCTCATACATGGGTCAAAGGCTGGTTTGGGGGGCAAAATTATTGATTTTGATATGACCTGTGTATAAATCAAGGACCATTCTTCAAAGAGGAGGAAGAATCAATGTCATCTCAGCGGGGCCAACTGCCTCTTGCTGTTAATTTCCCATCCAGGTATTTAAAAAGGCCAAAAGCAGCATCACAGCGGATAGTCTAGAGGGGATCAGTGCTTCCTTTAGGTTTACTTAGGATGGGATAAGCCTTTCATCACTGTACTCAGAGAAAGGGATGGTCCCTCTTTTTCCTTTCCTTTTTCCCTTTTGATTCGAGGTGCAATACTCACATTGACATGGATAAATCAACCTTTTGTGGTTAATTTTTTGATTAAAATTGTCTAAACTTATACATGAGTATATAGAGTATATGAATAGTCTCCTGCTATCACCAAAGCAGCAAACGGTACCTGAACAAAGTTGATTAAAAGGATATTGAAAAGGCAACATTGAATAAAGTTCACTGGGCATTACTATATATGGTACAAACTAGTTTTAAATTAATTTTTTTTAAAAAATACTCATTATACATGGTAATACAATGGAATACATTGGTTTATATTTCAAAGGAACAACGTGAATTAACTCACTTGAATATAAACTAGGCCAGTTTCTAAAACCTATAATCTAGTCTCACATCACAGCAGGAGGCTCTGGCAGTAGGCCTCAGATTGTATTGCATGAATGGGAGCAGGAACATGAAAAGTAAATAAAGCTCTTGGCTGCTTCAAGACACTGCTTAGAGAACTTATTATCTAATTGAACACCTCGCTTAAACAAACCAAGGTTTTAAGTCCCAATGGCATTCACCTCTTCATACTCAACATGAACTAGAAATATTGAGAGATGGGAGGATAGGGGTCCATTATTGGCTGCAAAGTCATGAATTTTAGCATGTTTGACTCTCGTGGTCAGGCCCATAGCAGGATTTTGATGCGGGGGGGGGGGGGGGGGGGGCTGAGTCTGAGTGAAAGAGGGTCTACCCTAGCAAACCTTTTGTATCATTACCCCAATACCCCCATGCATATGAGATATATTGAGCATGGTGATCAGATCATGATATGAATAAACGTAACAGTTTAAATAATGTACCAGCAAGACCTTTTCACAGACCACCATGAGAATTGGGGGGGGGGGGTGGTGGTGGTGGTGGTGCTGAAGCCCCAAAGCCCCCCCCCCCCCCCGGTTACATGCCTGCTCGTGGTACTAGAGGCATTGGGTCCGACACATTGTGGAAAGAGTGGTTTTGTGGGACTTGACTCACAAAGGAAGCAACATAACAGTGGAAATAGCACATACACCCCTGCCCTGGTTGTTGACTGCAACTCCCAGATGTCCTAGTCCATGTAGTCTATAGTGATGAATCATAGGACCAGTAGGCAAAGATCTCTGATAGGATCCAGTCCTGTGATGCACCACAACTGTGAGCCAGTAAAGATTACAAATGCCCACTTTTACCCCATGAAAACATGCTCACATATGGTGATTACTGCTCCACTCTTTGGCCCAGTAAGTGCTGATTTCTTGCCAAACAGTCACATGAATTTGAGCAAAGACCCATGGCATCATAAATCCCCTAACTTAAGAAAGATCTGAGAAACCCACAGCCAACATTGTAGAGAGCTGCCTTGCTACTGAGAAGAGCCAGCTCTCTCAGAGAATGAGTTATAAATACAACATGCTAATTCTGAAGACTTTATTCTGGGAAGGAATGTGAACAGCGTGACGGGACTCTACAAAAAGCAACACATTCTAGAGACACTGGAGAGCTCTCTGCTGCTCTGATTGTTGCATTATCTTTCTTAAATGGATGTTGCAGGATGTGAATAAAAATACCAGTGCCATCTGTGATTTGCATTCTACTAATTTTGTGCTAGGCCTCAAGGCCTCGGGAAGCACAGCCATCTATTAGTTATGATACTAAGAGTCCTTTTATTCTTCCCAATCCAACACAACAGTTGTTATCAAATGGCAGTTGCTTCCCTCTGCAATGTACACTCAACTACTGACCCAAGTTATGGGTGGGTAGTTGGGAATATGAAGAAGTTCCCTTGGTAAAGATCTGGGCAGGCCCGTAGCCAGGGTTTTGATTTGGGGGGGGGGGGGTGAGTTTGATTTGGGGAGGGGCTGAGTCTGAGTCAAAGAGGGTCTACCCTAGCAAACCTTTTGTATCGTTGCCCCAATACCCCAATGCATATGGGATATATTGAGCATGGTGATCAGATCATGATATGAATAAACATAACAGTTTAAATAATGTACCAGTAAGGCCTACTCGTGGACCACCAAAAGAATTTCGGGGGGGGGGAGCCCCTCAAGCCCCCCTCCTCCTGGCTACATGCCTGAATCTGGATCAAGCCAAGGACGGAGTGAAGGCTACCTAGGAACATTACCCGCAGTGTTTCAGATTCCAAGATACATGGTGTGAAGGTAGTAAAGAAGAAATATTACAAAATGAGGTGAAGAATTAAAAGAATCTGGGTTGACATTAGGAGTTATGAGAACAAATTACTTCTAAAAAGACCCTTCACTTTGCCCTGGGATAGCACTTGGAAAAGTGATGTGACTAAATACCAAACAAATTATCCCACAAAACCCACTTTTAAAGCTGTGACAGCACTGCAATGACAGCACTACACCGCAATGAGTCGCCCTGAACACCGCAATGAGTCGCCCTGAAGGGCTGAGAATCGCGGTATATAAGCGCAGTAAATAAATAAATAAATAAATAAATACACTACCAGAGAGTGGCAGAGCTGCATCATTTGTGGAAACACAGCAGGGGCATCATCTCCTGGCATCTCTGGAAGACTCCTGAGGAGGCACCAGAGATGTCTGTAACTCTGGATCCAAGTAGAACAGTGGAAATCCTAACAACTGGTAAACTGGCTGGGAATTCTGGGAGTTGTAGGCCAAAACATCTGGGTTGAGAGCCAGGTTGAGAGCCACTGAGCTAGAGGAACATCATTTGATGTTACTGTTTCACTGCTCCTTCCTGCTCTCCACTAACTAAATTGAGGGGTTGGGGCTGTTATTATGTTAATTTTGAAATGTAAGTTTGTTATATTCTCCTTGCCAAAAAAATTAGAGTAGTCTGCTAAAGACTGCATTAAAGGTATTGATTCCTCCCAACCTCTGTCCCCTCCATAACAAGTGGGGCTAAAATAGAAGTTAAGGCTAAAGTTCCAATTGACTGAATCAATGAACTTATCATTGACTGCTTCAGCAGACCCACTAAATCAATGGAACTTATCATAGAATCATGGTGTTGGAAGCGACTCCAAGGGCCGTGTAGTCCAACCCAATTCTGCCATGCAGGAATACAGGATCAAGGCACTTCTGACAAATACCCATTCAGCCTCTATTTCAAAACCTCCAGAGAAAGAAACTTCACCACACTCCAAGGAAGCAGATTCCACTGCCGAACTGCCCTTATACATATGTTAACTCACCATTCAACAGTAGAATTGGGTCTGAATCTTTCTTTAGCATTGGCAATGGGAGAACATTAGTTACTATACATGTTAGCAGCCTGATTTAAACAGAACAGGGCAGGCTGGAGGGCCACCTCCCACCTTTGTATTCTACATAATGATAGGGTTAGTTCTCCTGGTTATTTCCCTAGTTAGCCATGGTACCTGCTATGATTGGGTGTGAGTGCCATGTGTCTCTAGGGGTGTATTCTTGGTTTTTGCAAGGCAACAATGAACCTGATCAGACTTTGCCAGGGCTATGCTTGACCATGCAATAGCTACTGGTCCCTGTAGCATTTGAAGGAAAAGAAGAAATAATTGTAGCCAATGGGTACAATGGTCCTAGTTTCTGGCACAGTGGCGAAAAATCTCACATGGGGTGAGAAGCACTAGCTTCACAATACATCTGTTATAGAACCCCAATATGCTAATGACATGTGCGCATTCAGAAGACGACCTTCAAGCCACTCTAAACACCTTCACAGAAGCATACGAGAAGCTCGGCCTGTCATTGAACATCGAGAAAACTAAAGTGCTCTTCCAGCAGTCACCAGCCAATTCCCCTCCAATGCCAGAAATACAGCTTAATGGTGTAACATTAGAAAATGTTGACCATTTCCATTACTTTGGCAGCCACCTCTCCACAAAAGTAAACATTGACACCAAAATACAACACCGCCTGAGCTCTGCGAGTGCAGTTTTTCCCCAAATGAAACAGAGAGTGTTTGAGGACCAGGACATCCATAGGGATACCAAGGGGCTTATTTATAAAGCTATTGTCCTCCCAACCCTGCTATACTCCTGCGAGATGTGGACAGTCTACAGACATCACATGCAACTCCTGGAACGATTCCATCAGCGCTGCCTCTGAAAAATCCTGCAAATATCTTGGGAAGACAAGCGGACAAATGTCATTGAGCTGGAAGAAGCAAAGACCACCAGCATTGAAGCGATGGTCCTTTCCCATCAATTCTCCGGACTGGCCATATTATCCGAATGCTCGACCACCGTCTCCCAAAGCAGTTGCTCTACTCCGAACTCAAGAACGGAAAATGGAATGTTGGAGACAGGAAAAGAGATTTAAAGATGGGCTCAAAGCCAACCTTAAAAACTCTGGCATAGACACTGAAAACTAGGAAGCCCTGGCCCTTGAGCACTTCAGCTGGAGGTCACCTGTGACCGCCAGTGCTGCAGAATTTGAAGAGGCACGAATGGAGGGCGAAAGAGAGAAACGTGCCAAGAGGAAGGTGCATCAAGCCAACCCTGACCGAGACCGCCTTCCACCTGGAAACCAATGCCCTCACTGTGGGAGAAGATGCAGATAAAGAATAGGACTCCACAGTCACCTACGGACCCACCGGTACACTGATCTTGGAAAACTATCCTCCTCGGACAATGAGGGATTGCCTAAGTAGTAACTCTACAGTTCCCAGGGAGCGCATAATCCATAAGACTACAGAAAAAAGTCATCTGTAAGGTAAATATTTGAAAATTTGCTTTACAACATAGTCAAAGTATTGCTGAGCTCCTGATGAGACTAGTGAATTATAAATACAGTCCACGTGCTTTGCTATTTATAGTCATCCCTCACATGTCGAGTAAATAGGATTGAAGATCAGAACCAAAGATGGTCATTGCAGACCTGTGAATTTTTAGGTAGAGGAAATAATTCTTCCTCTTCATCATCTCAATGAGCAAGATATGAGAAAACAGGAAGAAATCCAGTATTCTGGGAAAGCCATTTATGTTTTCAGTTGGTACTTCTGCGAATGAGCATTGCTCAGTTGCCTTGGCAACAAGGGCTGCGTGGAGCTGTGATTTTGAGCAAAGGCAGGGAGATTTTGTCTTTAAAGGGAGCTGCTGCCAGGTAGGCAAACCTAAATGAGATTGTTGTCTGTGTGGAAAAGGGTGAGGAGGAAAATCCTCAACTATTAAACGAATGATTGCGGTATCGAAGCTGGCACTAGGAAAATCAGCATCAGTTTAGACTTCCTCTCCATTTCCCTGGGGTTCTGTAATTAATGAGGAGCAAAATAGTCTATTTTGATGGCAATGATTACATGGGGGCTGGGGACTGACAAGCATTACAGGAATCATTACAAAGGGTGTGTGTGTTAATTTCCCACTGATCTTGTTAATTCGGGGAACAGACATCCTCTGAGACTGTTGGTTTTGTTTTGTTTGCCATCTCAAAAGGTTAGAGAGAGTCCCAGGTTTTTTTTAAAAGGTTATGTATCCCTTCATGGATGGACTAGTAACACTGGAAATTGTGTGTACATTCCCTTCCTCAGTGGGAGCTAAAGGATACAAAATAGATGGGGAACGATCCATGCATTTGAATGAGATAACCATCTGACCCTGGAAAGGACTCCTGCTTGAGGCACATTTGAGGGGAAGCAGAAGTGTATATGTGTCTGAAGAAACAGAAATATGAAGTGAAGAAGTGCAATAAATAAAGAATACATTTTACAAGAGAGGTGTAATCCCATGAGTATCTATACAACAGAGAATACCACTGAATTTCATTAGCTTAGTCTCCAGCTCATCCCCTGTTTGGGTATCAGCCAGCACATCAACGACTTAAATCTAGAAATAGTTTTCTAAGATCTACAGAGACACTCGCTGGAACACCTCAGCAAGCAAGAGTCCAAAAGTGGCAGGCTCAAACCCAGAACCTCAGCCAATGGCTGATACCAAATGAGAGAGTCCCCCCTGGGCACACAGAGGACTGGGTGACTTGGAAGGCGCTGAACAGACTGCACTCTGGGACCACGAGATGCAGAGCCAATCTTCAGAAATGGGGCTACAAAGTGGAATCCTCGACATGTGAGTGTGGAGAGGAACAAACCACTGACCACCTGCTGCAATGCAACCTGAGCCCAGCCACATGCACAATGGAGGACCTTCTTGCAGCAACACCAGAAGCACTCCAAGTGGCCAGATACTGGTCAAAGGACATTTAATCAACTACCAAACTCACAAAATTTGTATTTTGTCTGTTTGTTTGCTTTGTTCTGTTAGAAATGTAATATAATTTGACTGGTTGTCCTGACATGACAAATAAATAAATTAGCTTAGTCCTACACAAGTACTTGTTGCAGAGATGGAAATCATGTTGCCCCGCCACTGTGGTTAAGCTGCAACTGTCAGCTTGTTTTATGGTTTTGTGCACAAATGTACCCACACAAAGGGTCCTTCTCAAAGTTCAAAGAGTATTTCTAAAAGTATTTATAAACGTGGTTTTGGGGTGTTAGGTTTAATGCAGCGTTTCTCTACCTGGGGGTCGGGACCCCTGGGCGGGTTGCGAGGGGTTGTCGGAGGGGTCGCCAAACACCACCCGAAAACACAGTATTTTCTGTTGGTCATGAGGGTTCTGTGTGGGAAGTATGGCCCAATTCTATCAGTGGGGTTTACAATGCTCTTTGATTGTAGGTGAACTATGAATCCCAGCAACATCAACTCCCAAATATCATGGTCTATTGTCCCCAAACTCCATCAATGTTCATATTTGGGCATACTGAGGATTCGTGCCAAGTTTGGTCCAGGTCCATCATTGTTTTAGTCCACAGTGCTCTCTGGATATAGGTCAGTGGTTCTCAACGTGGGGTCCCCAGATGTTTTTGGCCTACAACTCCCAGAAATCCCAGCCAGTTAACCAGCTGTTAGGATTTCAGGGAGTTGAAGGCCAAAAACATCTGGGGACCCCACGTTGAGAACCACTGATATAGGTGAACTACAACTCCAAAACTCGAGGTCACTACCCATCAAACCCTCCCAATATTTCCTGTTCGTTCTGTGTGCCAAGTTTGGTTCAATTCCATCACTGGTGGAGTTTGGAATGCTATTTGATTGTAGGTGAACTATAAATCCCAGCAACTACAACTCCCAAATGACAAAAATAAATCCCCTCCTAACCCCAACACTATTCAAATTTGGGTGAATTGGGTATTTGTGCCAAATTTGGTCCAATGAATGAAAATATATGTTGCATATCAGATATTTACATTATGATGCATAACAGTAGTAAAATTACAGATAGCAACTAAAACAGTTTTATAGTTGGAGGGGTCACCACAACATGAGGAACTGTATTCAGGGGTCACGGCATTAGGAAGGTTGAGAAACACTGGTTTAATGGGTTGAAGTTGCACAGCAGGTTATCCTGTGTGCCTTGGCAAGTCTGCTGTCTTCCAAGAGTTCATCAGTAAATCAATTGGCAGCTTAAAAAAAGTTGGTAGTGTTTGGGGATTATGAGAGATAATAATGTATCAAATAAGCAGAGTACTTATTATTTGCAAGAAGAAAGTGAACAACATCCAGTTTCATCCATCCCACACAGAAGTTCTAGCACTCAAACATATGCAAGTTTACTTACAAATATTAAAAGTTTCAGAACTTCTTATGCTGAGAGGCTCTGTAATATGTGCTCTTCCAACATGGAGAAAGACTACAAAAGGAAGATTTATTTATTGTATCAGGAGCGAACCAAGGGTACAGCTGTAATGTATAATGAACACAGGACTTCATCACACCGGGGGGGGGGGGGGGTAAGCATCATAGGATCCATGGAGACCCATTACACACACTGACTTCTGGCGGGGATCTATTAATTAATTGGGGCACAAGAGTCCTTCAACACTGCAACCAGAACACAGGAAGCTTCCCATGTTCCATAAGGAATAATCGGGCCTGTGCGAGGGGAAGTCATTTGGCGATGCTTCCCCACGTGTGATGTGGAAGCATCACTGCAAGCGGGCACCGGGATTACCACGCTGCCTCATCGATTCACCATGGAGGCTGATGAATTGCCCCGTGTGACCTCATCAATGAGATGAGATCAAAAGACTAACCCCAAATTAACAGGTGCAGGAAGAGAGAGAAGGTGGCTAAAACTAATAAACAAGATATGACATGAATACATTATTTGCATAAATGCTTAGAGAGCCATGCAAACTAATGACTACTGAGTATAGACATACTACATTTGCTACCTCTACCAGGTAGTACTGCCCCAAGGAAGTAGAGAGATGAAATATTATAGCGACAATAATTGTTAATGTTTTGGAAACCAGTGAAGTTTATCCAACGAGCTAAAATTTACTGTCACTAACTCTCATTATACCATATATTTCATTCACTGATAATTAGTTCAGAATGTTAAAATACTGTTGGAGAATGAAAGGAAAAAAATGCCTACTAGCTGTATTGTGGTACCTGCCAGGTTAATAGAAATATTCAAATCTTAATTAAAGATAGCTACAGTCAGAAGATAATTTGTCTTCATTCTACAACATTTATATTCTTAGTTGACATAAGCATTAATTGTTTCACAATATGTGACGTGACCTTTGGTGCAGAAGAAATTTCTCATTTCTTTATCTCAGCGTATCAACAGAGTAAATTTACAGAGATCTAGAAATTTGGGGATTTGATATGTACTTGCAGCTATACTACTCTAAATGGCATTGTAAAATATATTGTGACCTCATCAAGATGGGAAAGAAAGGAGGGCATGCCACCTACCTCAAAATGAAACCAAAAATAAGTCCTGGTTTTTATATCTGGGTTGCCCACCACTGCAGCTTTTTATTATTATTATTTTATTTGCTTCAGCATGGTAAGATTGTTTATTTGGCTACCTTCTTTGAGGCCTCTAGAAATGGAGATTAAACATCATTGATTGACAATCCACTTTGGGTCTGGGGTCATAGGCTGTGATGGAGATCTAAGCTTCTCCCAAATTCACAGCCCGTAGGTTGCAGTTTTCCCACTACTGCTCTAAGATTAGGCTGTTATTGATCTGCCAGAACTTTGGCACATGGCTGGAGGCTGGGGGTAATTGGATTTGCAGCCTCTGCCAGTAAGCTGTGACATGTCTTCTTTGCTTAACCCAAAATGTTGCTATCAGCAAGAATGACCATAGACATTTTGCTGCCTGGGAAGAAATGATGATTATTCTCTATACAAAGACGAACTGTACTGGAAGTGGGATTGGGACATCCGTAGGGATACCAAGGTGCTTGATTATAAAGCTATTGTCCTCCCAACCCTACTATACTCCTGCGAGATGTGGACTGTCTACTGATGTCACATGAACTCCTGGAACGATTCCATCAGTGCTGCCTCTGAAAAATCCTACAAATCTCTTGGGAAGACAGGCAGACAAATGTCAGCATGCTGGAAGAAGCAAAGATCACCAGCATTGAAGTGATGCTCCTATGCCATCAACTCTGCTGGATTGGCCACATTATACGAATGTTTAATCACCATCTCCCAAAGCAGTTACTATACTCTCATCTCAAGACAGAATGTTAGTGGACAGGAAAAGACATTTAAAGATGGATTTAAAGCTAACCTTAAAAACTGTGGCATAGACACCAAGAACTGGGAAGCCCTGGTCCTTGAGTGCTCTAACTGGAGGTCAGCTGTGATTAAAAGTTCTATGGAATTCGGAGAGGTACGAATGGAGATTGAAATGGAGAGATGTGCCAAGAGGAAGGTTTGTCAAGGAAACCCTGTCTGGGACCGCCATCCACCTGGAAATTGATGTCCTTACTCTGGAAGAACATGTGGATCAAGAACAGGCCTCTACAGTCCCCTAAATATCCACCACTAAGACACTAGTGGCGAGCCCCCGGTGGCACAGTGGGTTAAAGCACTGAGCTACTGAGCTTGTTGATCGAAAGGTCGCAGGTTCGATTCCGGGGAGCGGCGTGAGCTTCCGCTGTCAGCCCTAGCTTCTGCCAACCTAGCAGTTCGAAAACATGCAAATGTGAGTAGATCAATAGGTACCGCTCCGGCGGGAAGGTAACAGCGCTCCATGCAGTCATGCCGGCCACATGACCTTGGAGGAACACCACACCCCAGAGTCAGACATGACTGGACTTAATGTCAGGGGACTACCTTTACCTTAAGACACTACATTTGGAAGGTCATCATACTCGGACAACAAGGGATCGCCTAAGTTAGTAAGTAAGTAAGTTAGTAAGTTAAGTAAGTACACTGGAAGGTGAATCTTAAATACTAGCAATTAAGCCAGTGGTTCTCAATCTGTGGGTCCCCAGGTGTTTTGGCCTACAACTCCCAGAAATCCCAGCCAGTTTACCAGCTGTTGAGATTTCTGGGAGTTGAAGGCCAAAACACCTGGGGACCCACAGGTTGAGAACCACTGATAAGCAATAATTTCCACCATACCCAATAGCAGCAGGCCAGCTTATGGGGTGAAAAGTAGACTCTCCAACACACTTAGCTGTGTTCTTCAAGAAAGGGTATTTGGGGAACAACTATTACAGATGGCTCTTCCATCTATGGTAGTTAATAACAATACTGGCCTAGTAACTAGGTTTTGAAAGATATTTTATGGGAGATGCCCTGAATGATATTTTAAAAACACATCATAATTCTTCCCAGTTATTACTATTCAGATATTATCATCTTGGCTGTGACGTTTATCACAAACAAAACAAATGACCTTCAAAAAACCCTTTCTTTAAGGCATGGGGAATATTTATTCCTCCAGATGTTTTGGACCTCTACTGTCATTACCTTCAGTTAGGATGGCCAATGACAAAGGATTTTTGAACAAAAACATATTGAGAGATGAAGATTTCTCATCTCTGCATTAAATATCCACTGGGGTGATCAGCCTGACAGAAGTTAGTTTGTTTATAGTACACTGTCAAGCCTTCTATAGCTATTTAGAAAATAGATGGAAAATCCAGAAAATAATGGCCAAATGCTTGTGTAATGTAAACTTGTATTCACATAGTTACACATGCCTTCTGCAGAATCCCAACCTGACATTGATAGGATCTGTGGAAATCATGCTGAATTTGCTTCCAAACATTGATTTATCCAGTTTTAATATATTGCTGTAGGAGCTATTTTGTTTTATTAATTGTGCAGTTACTTATTTCAAGAAACCTCGTAAGCATACATAATGATCACTAATGAAATACAAAATCACCCCTGGGAGGTATTTGCATTCCATTGTTGTTACCTAAATAAAAATTCTCTTTCACTTGCACAATCCATCAAAAACCAAAATCTACTCTTTAACACTGCCTATTTCATAACACTGTGGAAATACACCATGACATACTGCAGGAGTTTTAATGTTTGAATGAGTGGGGCAAAATATTTGTTAAAGACACAGGTGGGGGTACTGACAAACACACAAAAAGACCTAACCAGATTTAGCTGTTTTTTTTGGGGGGGGGGGTCTTGTTTGTTAGCCATAATTCTTTATTGGATCTAAATGTTAACCTTTATGTGCAAAAACAGGCATCATAACTTATGCTAAAACATGCTGGAATGGCCTATGCACAGGGCAGCTCAACCCATTACGCAAAGTAAGCATTTGCAGTATAGTTGATTTTGCCCAGGGGCACTCTTGAGGCACTCTTGGGGGGAAATAGACCTTGACATATGCGAGTTGTAGTTACCGGGATGTATAGTTCACCTACAATCAAAGAGCATTCTGAACTCCACCAATGATGGAATTGAACCAAATATGGCACACAGAACTCCCACGATGAACAGAAAATATATTTCAGTGATTGGTTGGGGGGGGGGGGGGCAAAATACTGTTTGCTTACCATTGAAAATTACTTAGGGCCGCCTTTGCCTCTGCAGATGCTCGAAGAGTAAGGCTGATGGCCACCCAGTTTCTGTTTAAAAACCTCCAAAAAAAGGATACTTATCCCACACTACAAGGCAGCATATTCCATGGCCAAATAGCTCTTAATATCTGAAAGCTCCTCCTAATGTTTCGGTGAATTCCCTTTTCCTGTAGTTTGAATCCCTTGCTCTGGATCCTAGTCTCCAGGGCAGCAGAAAAGAAGCTTGCCCCTCCTCAATATGGCTTCCAAATATTTAAACATGCCTATCATGACCTTTCTCAACTTTCTTTTCTCCAAACCAGAGATACTCGACTCCTTAAGCTGTTTCTCATAGCGCTTGGCCTCCAGACATTTTACCATTTTGGTCGCCCTTTTTTGGACATGTTCCAACTTGTCAATATCCTTCTGTAGGGCTTGATTCCTCTCTAACTATTTCAATAGGTCCTAACCTAACATAGTCCAGAGGCAACATTTATTATTTGACATTTACAAATACACAGTATTCCTGACACAGGAAGCCAAATATGTTTCAAAACACCTTTCATCAATGACGTGGTCAACTACCACGAGGCTGGGGGCTGTCCCTCTCCAGAATCTGGGCAGGAAGGCTGGGCTGCACAGTCACATGAAAAAGAACTACTATGATTTAAAAGAGCACATTTCGATTTAAAGATGAACATTTCTCATATTTTGGCTTCCAGAAAGCTCCAATCCATTTGCAAACAGTGGTGTCCACTGTTTATGTAAAATGTGGTGTTTAAATGAAACTAAGTCTTGTTCACAGATCCATTTCAGCAATTTCTGTTCAGTCAATCTGGCTTCTTCAGCTTGGTTGGATCACCATAACGGCAAGGGCCCAGCTGCCATAGAGCCCCTTTCATAATGGGACCTTACTTACTTACTTACTACTTACTTACGTTACTTAGGCGATCCCTCGTTTTCTGAGGAGGATTGTCTTCCAATATTCTTGTGGGTCCGTATGTGGCTGACCTCCAGCTGGAGCGGAGGGACCATGTGGCAGTCCATCATGGCCCCTTCTCCCCTATTTGGTATCTTACTCAAGCTGTGTCTGCGTCCTTAACTGCATTAGCTTTTATAAGTGTGAAATAGCATTCTGAATCTGGCTTGGTATCTACATGAGCTGCTGTGCCAAATAAAACTAGCACTAGACACTATTTGCCACTGTAACGTACTGGCCTACTGTGCAGGGATGGTGTGTTAGGGATGGCTGTAAAAGGTTGGGTTTTTTTAAAGGCCAAAAGCCAGGCAGCCATTTTCTTAGCTTAGAGCCAAGAGGGAGTAGAGCAAGCCAGGAGTCCATTTTGTTACCACAGAGCCAAGAGAGGGCGGATCCAGCAGGCAGCCTAGAGTATGTGTCACCGCCTGATTGGTCAACAGCCCTGGAGGGATCCTGCTCAATGAAGAAAGTGGGTGGAACTAAGTTGAGGCAAGGAAGAAAGGAACCATTTTAAGGGAGTCGGGTTTTGGAATTGTAAGAAGAAGGAAGGTTTTTGAGAGTTTGGGACAGAAGTGGAAATTCAGCTTGTGTTTTCTTCTTAAATAGTTACTTCAAGGAAGAACTATTCTTTTAAACAGACCCTGGTGATTGGGCTGTTTGTAATTAAGGAACTGTTTAGTGCAAGGCTAAAAGTTTCTTGCGTTTTTAAATGTTTGACTGGAACCTGAAGTGTTAAACTCTGAACTACTTCTGTAACTTTGGCCACATCATGAGGAGACAGCAAAGCCTAGAGAAGACAATTATGCTGGGGAAAGTGGAAGGTAAAAGGAAGAGGGGCCGACCATGGGCAAGATGGATGGATGGCATCCTTGAAGTGACTGGACTGACCTTGAAGGAGCTGGGGGTGGTGACGGCCGACAGGGAGCTCTGGTGTGGGCTGGTCCATGAGGTCACGAAGAGTCAGAGACAACTGAACGAATGCAACCATTAAGCTTTCTGTGCCTGTCCTATATCAATATAAATGTAATCTTTGTTTGTGGGATTAACAGAACTTCAAAAACACTAGACGAATTGACACCAAATTTGGACACAATACACCTGTCAGGCCAACGAGTGACCATTACTCAAAAAAATGGATTTTGTCATTTGGGAGTTGTAGTTGCTGGGATTTATGGTTCACCTACCATCAAAGAGCACTCTAAACTCCACCAACGATGGAATTGAACCAAACCTGGCACACAGAACTCCCACAACCAACAGAAAATACTGGAAGGGTTTGGTGGGCATTGACCTTGAGTTTGGGAGGTGTAGTTCACCTACATCCAGAGAGCACTGTGGACTCAAACACTGATCTGGACCAAACTTGGCATGAATACTCCATATATCCAAACATGAACACAGATGGAGTTTGAGGGAAATAGATCTTGACATTCGGGAATTGTAGGCACTGGGATTCACAGTTCATCTACAATCAAAGAGCATTCTGAACCCCACAAATGACAGAATTGGGGCAAATTTCCCACACAGAGCCCCCATGACCAACAGAAAATATTTAAGGCCATCCAGTCCAACTCTCTTAACCAGGGCAAGAAAACGTAATCAAAGCCCTCCTGACAAAGGGCCATCCAGCCATACATACAGATGGATATATATGATTCACACACACGCAGATATAGTATCATAGATTTGAAAGGGACCGCTAAAGAATTTATTTATTTATTTATTTGGGTGCTTCTACCCCGCCCTTCTCAACCCCCTAGGGGGGACTCAGGGCGGCTTACAAAAGGCACAATTCGATGCCCGACAATTCACAAAATACAATATACAAAATTACAAAATAACGTCAACAATTATAACTAATTAAAACAATCAAAACAATACAGTCGCAGCAATAAAATCATCTTGTGGTCAATGTTCGCCAATTCATAAATCCATGATCCGTCTAGCATCGTCATTGTCCTTTCCTACTCTGGTCGTCATTGTCTTTTGTCCAACTGCCAGCTTACTCGAAGGCCTGGTCCCACATCCAGGTTTTTAACTTCCTTCTGAAGGAGAGGAGGGATGTTGATGACCTAATCTCCCCGGGGAGTGCATTCCACAGGTGAGGGGCCACCACCGAGAAGGCCCACCAGTCTTACTTGTGATAAAGGTGGGGCCGAGAGCAGGGCCTCCCCAGAAGATCTTAAACTCCGAGGTGGGACATAGAACAAGATACGTTCGGACAGGCACGCTGGGCCGGAGCCGTAAGGGGACTATTATATTTTGCATGTTCCCGAGTAGGCAAACCAGACAATCTCCACATCAACACTGACAAAGAAACAAGAAATACCCACAAGCATAAAGACATTACATAGATTAGAAACCAAAGCTTTCTCATTACTTTATTTTCCAGATCACCAGACTGGGCCACAGCAACACCTGGCAGGGGACGGCTAGTAAGTAAATAAACATCTTTCTTTCTTTGTACCAAATAAAAGTCTCTGTATGCCTCACATACAAGCAACATAAAGAAGGTAGCCTGTTGAAGTAAGCTATATTTTGGTGGCAGTGACATTAAACAACACTAGTAATCCTGGGACAGGGTAGGATTGCAATTAAGGTCCTTTACCCTGTCATGTCCGTTTCAATTGGTGGCAGCAGATGGGATAATAAAATAAAGATCCCTCCTGCCACCCTAATATTGGCCACGACCATTTCATTAGCTAGAAAGCCTTACAATAGTGGTGGCAGAGGTGGAGTAGAAAAATAAAATCCCTCCTACCACGCTAATTCTGGCCATATGCATTTCGTTCATTAGTGGGCTTCTTTTACACCACTGAGGCCATATTTGAATCCAAGAAGAATTCAAGAGCATAGTAACATAATGCATCCACTCCTGTAGGGGTAATCCAGCCCATCCAAAACGACCATTTTATGTAAACACCAGGGTCAGCTACCCATAGGATCACCATCCATTTGGGATTGAATCTCTTTCTATTAGCACTTGTTCAGACATCCCAGAGTTCAACCAATCAATTCAGGTCATGTAAGTTCTCACCTGACTCATATGTAATACAGTTGGGTATCATCTTCATACTGATATTCATGGTGTGATATCTTAATCTTATGGAAAGAAAGTCTTGATATGTGTGTGTGTGTGTGTGTGTATCCCAATCCAGTGGCTATTTCACTTACTCTGCTTAATTCTGTATCACTGCTGATACCATAGATGCTTGGCTGTGAAGTCATAGAGCAAAATGTTAGCATAGGAAACTGGCACAAATAATAAGGTATAACAGCTAACTAACAAATGTACAGCTGAGTTGTTTGTGTCTTCAAGTAGCCTGCCTGCTATACTAACTTAACACAGTGGAGGGTTGCTTAGTTATTCCCAATAGTGAAAAGCGATGTGCTGCTAGTCCAGTTAATTTCTTACAACTTTGAGGTGCCGAAACAGCTTTCCTGGGCCTAACACTCAAATGAGGATCGAATACAATTCAACAGCACTCCCTGCTGATATTTTGCAGGTAGAAATAGATGGGACACTCTTGAGTTATGACAATTAGATTTCCAATGTGTGGTGGGATATTCTTGTCTTCTGAGTATTTATAGTCAAATGTTATTTCCATTTACTTTGAAGTATAATTCCCTGTACTCACTTCTGATGAAGCCTGTGGTACGCTAGTGAGTTAGCATGCCACAAGCTTCATCGGTTTTCTTGAAAAGAAAAAACACACATTTAATAAGATTTTAATCTGATAAGAAAATGTATGATAGAAAAGTTGCAATTTAAACACAGCTATATTGTCTGGAGAATGTATAATGGACAAGTGGGAAAGGATGTAGAAGGGAAGCCATGAGTTGTTTAGATAACCCAAAGCAGGTTGACCGTAACACATAATCACATGATTTTTTTAAAAAGTGATGGTTGAACTGTCTTCAGAAGGAAGTGTATTTAGGAATTTTGTCAGAGAGCATTTGAAGTAGAAGAACAGGCCCATCCAATGGGATTGCATGCACAAAGGTTTATACTTCATTTTTTGAGAATTGTAGCTCCCAGTACTGCGTGTTGATGCAGACTACCAGTACATCTACTCCTCTGTCATTTCAAAAGAAACTGTGTTTAGATCAGAATGAACAAAAACGTCATTGTAGAAACAGCTGAGTATACTGGTTAAAATGAAGAACTGTTCACTGGTTGGCTGGGTGGTCTGGTCATGTACTTTAAAGCAGTTAAGGAGTGGTCTACTGAAGGTAAAAGGCAAGCATTATAGAAAGGTTTTGCATGTGCCTACACAACTTCACGGCCATCCCAAGTACTAAACACAACCACAGAATTTCATTTTCCTTTGGAGAAGAGGAAGAGGAAGAAAAGAATTACAAATCTTTCAGAATGACTCTAGTCCAGAGGTTGTCAACCTTTTTTTTTAACCAGGGACCACTTGACCAGGGACCACTTTGACTAGGGAACACTTGTCCAGGGACCACTTGAACAGGGACCACTCTCCAACATTAGTACCAAAAGGTTTTTGGTCAGCTTTAGATTTGGTTTGGTTATTCAGGGTGCAGATTCAGAAAATTGCATTGGATAGACCACATCAGCTCTAGTTTCTGATACAGAATGTATGCCATCCAGTAGTTGCCATCTGCTTGCCCACAGAAAACCATATTTAATAATCTAGAGCAGATGTGGTAGTAGTAATCTTTCCTGGGTAGTTAGCATCTCTCCTAGGAGCCCCCGGTGGCGCAGTGGGTTAAACCCCTGTGCTGGCAGGACTGAAGATCGACAGGTCGCAGGTTCGAATCTGGGGAGAGGCAGATGAGCTCCCTCTATCAGCTTGAGCCCCTCATGCAGGGACATGAGAGAAGCCTCCCACAAAGATGATAAAAACATCAAAATCATCCGGGCGTCCCCTGGGCAACGTCCTTGCAGGCAGCCAATTCTCTCACACCAGAAGTGACTTGCAGTTTCTCAAGTCGCTCCTGACACGACAAAAAAAAAAGTGTCTCTCCTCCCAACATCCCTGTTGCTCCAGCACTATATGAAAGTTTTGCAAGACCAGTTGCTCTCATTGTCACATGGTTTTGACACAACAGTGTAGTAATGATGAGGCTGTGATTCATATTTTTTTTCTTGGGGACCACTGGTGGTCCATGGATCACAGGTTGGGAACCATTGCTCTAGTCCATAACACATCCCAACATTATTAAGTTAACACTGAGTGGTTCCAGATAATACTTCTACTCTGCAACTGGAATTTTACATGTCTTAAAGAATACTGGCATCTATTCTTAACACTCCCATGTTTTCCAAATGCCTGCTCATCTTTTTTCATTCTACAGTGAAACTGTTAGGAAGGGAAAGACAAAATAATTACAGTGTCTTTTCCTTGGTAGTGCTGAGAGCTGTCTCAAAGCACCTACATTCTTCTGAACCCAGTAATGACACACTTTGGCAGCTTTTTAAACAACCAGACAGTTTATACTAGAAGAATACATGTCTCATTTTATATTTCAGAACAAGTATTTTCAGTTTCAGTTGTGTGTTGAAAAGGCATGCAATGCTTTTGATCATGTGTATGTTTTCATATACAAGCACTAGGTATGAGATGCATCTCCTTGTTCATTCCCACAATTTAACTCCCAAAAGGGCTAAAAACTCCAAAGAATAACATAAGTTCTTGTGTATTTCATCTTTAAAAGTTTCTAAAAGGGCACCTCAAACATGTCCAACAAGGCAAAATAAGAGAGTGATTTACCAGGATGCTACTATGGGAAAAGGTTCTGAAAGAACTACAGGATTAATTATAAAGGCCTCAATTCCTGATCTTTTCTAAAAGAATGCTGATGTGTTAGTATTTTCAAGCCACAAATCTCACTTCTTTGGCACTCTTCATGCTGAAACAAAAATTCTGTAATACTGGTAGCAATATCTTGGATGCAAGAGTAGGCTCAAACATTAATTTAGAGAACAGGAGAGCATTAGAGATGGCCAAAGTAGGTGTATGGGGGAACCATACATGCATTTCACATATGTGTGTCCCATTCACATGAGTTAAGTCAGGTGATGCATTTGTGTTTCCATGTTTTGTTTCGTTTTTTACATCAAAAGAGTGCACAGATATGGGAAGATTAATCACTCTTCTTCCATTTGTTGATATATAAATACCTCTAGCAATATGTAATTGCTAGAGGTATTTTGTAATTGTAATTGCATTTTTACTTCTTCCCATATATGTATCTGGTTTAAAGGTATTGCTCCTCACATTGAATTCCTGGCCTTAAGTACATTGCTACTGTAGCCCAGTAGGGGTGGTCCATCTATGGGAGGAGAGCTTTGCAAGATGTTGTTTGAGAATACAAAAAGGAGGATTAGAGGGTACACTATCCTCATCGGAGGTTTGAATGTCACAGGTCACTATAAGCATTAACCAAACCATATACCAGTAAAAGAAATCCAGGGCAAAATCTAGTAATAACTAGATTTAAAACCATAACTGTTGTTCTCAGTGTTACAGCCAACTGCGTACAAGGCTAATATGCTGTCGCACGCTGGGCCTGTGCATTAGACTGTAGACAGGACATAAATTCTGTGTGCCCAACGGGACGCCAGGGCTGCCTCAGATTAAAGGCCTTTGGATTCCCCAAAACAGAGTCTTTAGATTGCTTAAAGGTTCAACAAAGTTCTTTATTGATGAAAACAAACAGGTACTTTAAAGCTTTCTTAACAGTATTGGCTCTTGCAATCTTGTTCACTGGGAACAGGCACTATCTTCATAACTGTATACTAACTAATGGGGAAATCCTTAACTTCTAATCTGGGCAGTCTGTACTTGCCTCTGTTGGCGTGGAGCCCCTGCACCCGGTACCAACTGCGTCTGGCTTCCGCGAGCGACCCTTACCAAGCAGAGCTTTGTAGACTTCCAGGGGAAAAAGGAGTTCAGGTTTCAGTGAGGGCCGGCTGAAGTCCCTCAGCAAAGGAGCTGTAAGTCTGCAAAATCCTCAGCCAAGCTGTGGGCCTTTTCTCCCTGGCCAAGCTGTAGGGCTGTATAACCCCGGCCAAACTGTAGGCTGTATGTCTCCCGGCCAAGCCGTATAAGACGAAGCTTTCTACATGAGCTCTTGATTTCATGTCCTGTGAAAGGCTTCTCTGTGTGGACTGAACTCAAAATGGCTCCTATTCCCACTAAAACTCAAAAAGGGGCAGGACCAGGGAACCTAACGATAATTGACAGGTGGCTTGCCCTATGATTGCAAACTATAACAGGAAGCCACCCTGTTGCAAAATCCCAAGCCTGGGATTGCAAACGAACGTTTAATGCAAAGCAAGCAGAATTGGAGCTCCTGGTACAGCTGTACCAGCACAGCTAACAACCACAACAGAGTATAATTTTCAGTTAAGCTGGCCCAATAGCAACTGTGCTTATGCCTTCAGAACAGTGGTTCTCAACCTGTGAGTCCCCAGGTGTTTTGGCCTACAACTCCCAGAAATCCCCGCCATTTTACCAGCTATTAGGATTTCTGGGGGTTGAAGGCTAATGCATCTGGGAACCCACAGGTTGAGAATAACTGATTTAAAAAATAAGTTGTCCCTTCTTTATCTGCAGCCGATCTGCTTGGGCAAGACTTTACTATTCGAATTGGCAGATTGGATCTGAAATGTCCAAGGGGTCCTTTTAAGATCATGTCACTTGTCTGTTAAAAACAGCACAGCATGGGCTAAGTGTGTTGTAAATTTACCCAGAGTTACCTAACTGCTGTAACTATACTAGTTTCATGTGCATAAGACACAAGCATGCTTCAGATGCACCACTTAAGCAAGGGTTCTAAGTTGTATCACTAATGAAGCCCCAAATTAAGAATTTAGGAAACATTTCCCTAAAGATCTGAGTGGGCGGGGGGGGGGGGGGTGAAGACTGTTTGATTTCTCAGTCAAATCATGACTGTGATGCTTGGAAGGCTTGGAAGGGATCTGTGTGCAACCATCTGCACAAAAACACAAAAAGAGAGTGGCTGCCAAAAGGCAAGTGCCTTCCTCTTTGCCCTGTAAACCTGGGGCAGCAACTAAAGACATCAATTCTTCAGGAAATCAGAGAGGTCACGTTCTGATTTAAGAGCTCTGCAGAGTCTCTTTTGCAAAGGCTTCTGTGCAAATATTAATCTGTCCAAGTGGTACTTAATTTATTGGAAATGAAGTGATTGTGGCACAAGGTGAGCTGCATTAGTCTTTGATCCCTGATTAACCATTTGTCCTGGAGAGAGAAAAAATGTGCTATTTATTTGATTAAGAAGGGTGGGAGAATGTATCAGCATTTTTTCTGCCTTCTGTATATGTTTCTTTGTATTGTACAAGCACGGAGAGACTGGAAAGGAGGAAAGAGAGATGATTAAGTAATTGTTTTGAGTGCTAGAAAATTCTCACTAAGCACATTAGATTTATTTCATTAGTCAATTTTCTGCAGCTTCATATCTAAAACTTTGGTCTGCTTAGTTGGGAAATGTATTTGCATCTCTGTTCCACTTCCCCAAAGCACCTGGAGTGTTATTTTTAATTGGCTACACATCAAGCACAATTATTGGCATTAAGTACAAATTGACAAATTAACTGCCCTCATCAACAATGCAGACTTGATTAATTGATTGCTTGCATAACCACCCAGAAAGCATACAATGCTACACACACACAGACACACACAATTTTAGGTCAAAAAGTAATATTTAAGCATGTTGCTGTGAGTTTTTCAGGCTGTCTGGTCATGTTCCAGCAGCATTTTCTCCTGATGTTTTGCTATGGTGGGCATCCTCAGAGGTTGTGAGGTCTGTTGGAAACTAGGCAAGTGAAGTTTCTGTATCTGTGGAATGTTCAGGGTGGAAGAAAGAACTATTGTCTGCTTGAGGCAAGTGTGAATATTGCAATTGTCCACCTTGATTAGTATTGAATGGCCTTTAAGTGAATTCTAGTCCATAGAATTAAAAATGGGGGGGGGGGCTCCCATAAATTTGACACTATTTTAGTTTTTCTATGTGCAACTTCAAGTCAAAATTCCAAGCAGAGGGTTTCCCAAAAGCAAAACAAGAGGTGCCTCCACATATTCATTAGGATGTTTAAGGGCTAGAAAACAGGAGAGAATATCCAGAGTTGTTGTTGCTGAGACCGATGAGATTTTAAAAAGTCGTAGACAGGAAAACTGCCCCAACTCTGGCAGTCTTTAGGAGGAGCTTGAAGACGTGGTTGTTCCAGTGTGCCTTCCCAGAATAATGAACCCTTAGCATTATGTCCTCCAAAAGCACTTTATACTGATTTAGGACTGCATGTATGTTCCCCCTATCTCCTCCTCTAACTTGTTCATGCCCAGCATTATTTTTTAACTTAATTACATTTGGCCCAGCCATAGTTTTTAAATGTGTTTTGTGCCACTGTTCAATGTTTATGCTATTTGTGTATGAGATTTATTTTAATTGCTTTGTATTAGTATTTGTATTTTGCTTCGCATTATAATTGTTATTGCTTGTATTGATGTATTGTGGGCTTGGCCTCATGTAAGCCGCACCGAGTCCCTTGGGGGAGATGGTAGCGAGGTATAAATAAAGTATTATTATTATTATTATTATTATTAATAATAATAATAATAATAATAAAACAGGAGGCTTCCTGGATCTCTTTTGAAGTCCTGGGAATATATCTATTCTAATATCCTATGCCTTTTGCAACATATTCTAATATCCTATGCCTTTTGCAACATATGTAATAACAGAATGCATTGAGGGCCAAATTTGACCTAATAATAATTATATTTATGCCATATAAAAGATACCTGTAATCTGAGTAACCTCTAATTACAGCCCTAACTGGAAGCAACTCCCCAAGCCAGACCTCTCTGAAGCTGCTCTTTGCATTTCAAGCAAAATTTCAAAGAGAAGCTTTGATATTTTTTTGTAATGGTTATGCCAGGAACAGAAATAGTTGACTCTGCTTCGTGACTTTTTGTGGTCCTCAGGTTGTTCAGACATCCTAAAAGTTCCATTTACTTAACAAAAATCATGCAGAATAGGCACACAAACCAACCATGATCAGGATTTTTATGGCAGCTACAAATTTGTCCCCAGGTGTTTTGGCCTACAACTCTCAGAAATTCTAACAGCTGGTAAACTGGTTGGGATTTCTGAGAGTTGAAGGCTAAAACATCCGGGAACTCACAGGTTGAGAATAAGTGATTTAGAAAATAAGTTGTCCACTTCTTAAACTGCAGCTGATCTGCTTGAGCAATACTTCACTATTCAAATTGGCAGATTGGTTCTGAAATGTCCAAGCGGTCCTTTTAAGCTCACACAAAATCAGCTAGCCCGAAGTTCCTCAAAGTGGACAAGAGCAAAGTAAACAACAATCTCCCAAAGTGGACAAGAGCATGAGGCATGGAAGCTGTTCCCTTGAAGCCCTAAAGCCCTGAACCCTCGCACTAGCGCTCCCTCTGGCACTAGCTCTTAACTCAAAATACTGCTCTTATGTCAAAGCAAACATGTTCTTAAATTGGGATGCTCTTAAATATGCAATTAACTGCATATGAGAATCTCCACACTCAAACACTGATGCTGATTCTGCCTCAGTTACGGAAAAGGTTTTAACAAGGGTTTCATTAGTTAACAGGGAAGCAAGAAAGAATTGTTACGCCTCAGAATGATTCCATGATTCTTAGGAGGGTTTCAGAGGTGGCCCTCAGAATGATGCACATGCTTTAAAATCTTAAAATAGATTTTATTTGCTTCTTCATCACAACATACACTCTTAATAACTACAGTGATCATTATGTGCAACGTGAGAGACTGATTAATATAAGCAATGCTAAAAATACCAGAATGGTGGAATTTCAAAAAGACAACCTTGGCTGACTGTACTGTCATTTGTAATAGATCTCGTAGAACTGCCTTCCCGCTGTCCATCGGAAAGAAGGAAAGCCTTCGTATAAAAATTAACTTGTACTTTCACAAGTTTAAAAATAGAAAGATATCGCAATCTGGGTTTCTTTCATAGGGTACATCTTGTTTATCTAACCTTTATCATATGTCAATGTCTCTTTTTAGTTCCAGTGTAAATATTTAGAGATGTTAGAACTTTGCAATTCACAACAGAGTATAATAACCATGGGTGTGCATTTTCTGATCCTGCAATGAGCCTGGCTTCTAAGGTGTAGGTGCATGGTACCAATCAGCAATAGCACGAGGAAAAAGATATAAGCTGTCAAAAAGACATATGGTTCCTATTTCTCTTCTAAGCCAGGCTACTCAATTCAGAGTATACATTTATTTCTTTATGGAAGTCAGGTACGCAGAGAAGGCCTACAGTCATCTTTAAATGATACAGACAAATGCTTTATTCAGCAGGTTACCTTGCAGAACAGGTATGTGTACGCAGTCACTTTTCTGGCATCAGTCCATATCCCAATGTATTTATGCATGCTAAAAATTACTCATGTACATTTCTCATCCAAATTATTTGATGGACTGTATGAACTCTTATGGGGAGGTCCTTCTTTCTGTCCCATCATCCTCACGGGTACATCTGGTGGGAACAAAAGAGTGGTTGTGAGGTTGAATTTAGATTAGGACCGAGGATATGTGGGGTCCTGCCTGGCAAGCATTATGCTAAGAACTCAAAGTTTCAGATTAGAGAATACACTCACCAAATGAAGACAGTCACAGAGGTTTTAATTTTGATTTGGCCAGAAAGGATGCAAATATGGCTAGCACCAAAAATGTGCAATCATAAACATGAATACAGACAGCATAGATTTTTAAGCAGCCCAGTTTCCATTCAAGCATCCCACTCCCTCCCTGGATTGGCCAAGAGAAGACGCTGGCCTGAGCCCACCCTCTGATTGGCTGGGCTCCACTGTTGTTACTGGTTCCAGGCAGGGATTCTCTTTCAGCTGGAAGGGGATGGCCGTGGTTGGCTTCTGACAGCCTAGCTGTGGGGGGACACACTTCTGGGAGAGGACATCCCAGGAAGTTCCTGTGACCATATTTGTCGGGGTTAGGGGGCTTCCAACTAGCATAGTAGCTCAGCTTTGGGTGATAAATGTGGGGTTATGATAGTCAAGTGCCTGAGGTCCCTGGAACAATGAGTGGTGATCTCGACTATCAGGGTCCAGATTTGGCTATATATTGTGAGTTCTTGGTGATGAGGAAATGTTCTGAGAAACACAGGGATGAGGGATCTTGAAACAAAAGTTGATGATCTTCTATAATCATGTTTGGATGTCCAATCAAGGAATTCAAACAAGTGTACACATGTTGAGTCTTACGTTTTTGTGGCCGGTCATCTCTCAGCTAGGTTGAGGCAACCAGCTAAGCAAGTATCAAATGGCGATATCAGATCTAGAGTGGTTATTACCTGCTGGTCTACACACACACACACACACACAATGAGTCTTTGTCACCTTTGTCGAGGAGATTTGCCCAACCCTAGATGCCCAGGAAATTCTTTAGAGGGGTCATCTAGGAGGCAAAGACCCTTGTGGCTTGTTCTGGAAAAAGTCACATATTTGATATATAATTTGACACACGGAAAAGCAGGATAGGGAGTAAAGGATACAATATAGGTAAAAATTGTGAAAAATAATACATTTTATGAAAGGATTGAGGAGCAATAGAATCTTTGCAAGAGATTTGCTCCTACAGATCTGGTCTACATGTGTACTGCAGACGTTTTATAAAAAGATATAAAATGAAAAATGAACTTTTGAGGAAGGTTGGTGGCATCTGGTCCATCAGCCAATTTTGTCCTTTGCCAGAATCGCAGGAGTTCCATGCTGCCAGGTTTTTGGCTTCCCACAAAATGTAGATTCATTTAGAACACTATCTGACTATTCCACTTCTATTACCTTTAAGAAGAACATATACTAGGTCTAGGTTTGAACAACTCAGTATTATGATGCAAACTGGGCACTACTGTAACATTCCAAGAAGTGAGAGATTCTGCGTATGGGGAGAACAAACTGTGGAATGTATCGAACATTTCTTGATAGACTGTCCAGCATATGCAGAACTGCAATACAGATATTTACATCCATTATTATCTAACTTTAGGTCCTCCAACAGAAATGATTTTCTCACATTCCTCTTGCAAGGACAGGAAAAATCCACCATAATCAGAGTAAGCCTTTTTATTCTGAAAGCTTTCAAGAAAAGAGCACATTTCCTGAAAGAAGAACCAGGAAAATAAGATTCTGACTGTAAATAGGTTAGCTGCTGTCCTCTCCCTTTTTGCCTTGTCTTTTACTCGTATTGTATTTTGAAATGGTCATATGACTGATCAAATAAATCAATAATTATTAGTTCCATAGAAAAGAGGGGGAAATCTCATTTTAATTAGGTGTTCTTGGAGAACTATAAATCTCCAGGTGAAGGGTACGTTGTTCAACAACAGTTGATTGCTCCCAGGATGTAAGAATGCCCTTCCTGCAGAGAATAGACTGGTGTACTCCTTGTTTTCCTTTCATAGATAGGCCAAGGAACTTCCAACTTTAAGTAGTTTGACACCACATTCACTACCATGGCTCAATGTTGTGGAATTCTGGAGTTCAAGTTGTGAGATATTTGCCTTTTTCTAAGAAAGTTCTGGTCCCACAACAATTAAAACCCTTTAACTGCAATAGAATGGCAGTTAAAGTAGAGTCAAACTGCTGTAATTCTGCAATGTGGATGGTCTCTTTGTTTTGACAGGCGTTTGAAGACGCACTGCTCAGAGAAAGGAACCTTTCAGAACATGCTGCATTATTTATATTTGGTGTTCTTTTTAATGGTTATGTTTTTAACTACTTTTAATGTGATAGATGTAATATTTAACTTTTCAGAGTTTACTTTTTTTAAAGCTGTATCTATTTCAACGTTTGTTTAAAACCCACACACCAAACCCCATGGGACAATATACTTGTTACTTTTTAGGGCGCAGAACATACTACTCTGTCCCTATTTAGATGCCTGACAGTGAGGCAGCCAGCTCAATGACCAATTCAAGCATCCTTTAGCAACCTTTTATTTCCTGGTAGCACTTAAGAAATCAACATAGACAAAACATTTCTTCCATCACAGTTGGCTGTATACAGTTCTAACTTGAGAGCTGAAGGAATCCTTCCACAAACAAACACGGGATGATAGATGCTGTTGTTTTTCTTTGAACGTTGCCCAAGTGCTGTATTTAGCAATCAATGCTTTCTTATTAAAGAGCTGCTTCTGCAGCTTGAACCAAGAGATAAAAGCCGTGCATCTACTGTAACTGATATGCATATGATCTAAATTAGCTCTATGCTCTTTCATGAGCAGTAAACCCTTCTTTTGGCTTTCTTTGTCCTGGGGTACACTGCTGTTGCTGTCCACCAACTGAGGATATATATGGAGTTCATACCAGCAAAGAGCAGCAACCAGCAAACAGGAGCATGCACTCCAGACTTCCTTTCTTATCTGTATCTAGTGTATGTATGTATGTATTCGGCGGGAGGTGTATGTGGCAGCTTTCTGGTTGGCTCCCACTTTCACAGGCCACTGTGACCAGCACGAGTAACCAACTAGGACCAAACTTGACACACACAACCCCCATGACCCCCTTTACATCCTGGTGAGGTTTTTTTTTGGGGGGGGGGGAGACAGACAAAGGATGATGGGATTTGTAGTACTTTCCAACTCTTCGGTTCCTGCAGACCACAGTGGCCCCCAACAAAGACTGATAAAACCAAACTTGGCACACAGAGCCCCCATGACCCACTGTACATCCTGGTGCAGTTTTGAGGAGGAGGGGCCATGGATGTTGGGACTTGAAGTATCTCCACTCACTTCCTGAGACCGCTGTGACCCTCATCCAATGATTGATCAAGACCAAATTTGGCACACGAGCCCCCATTACCACTCTACATCATGGTGCAGCTTCGAGGAGAATGGACCACGGATGATGGGACTTGAAGTACCTTCACTCATTTTCCAAGACTGCTGCCACCCTTATCCCATGACTGATCAAGACCAAACTTGGCACACAGAGCCCACATGACCCACTCTTTGTCCTACTGCAGTTTGGAGGAGAGTGGACCATGGACGATGGGACTCGCAGTACCTTTACTAACTTCCTGAGAGTGCTGTGAGCCGCATAAATAACTGATAAAGACCAACCTTGCCACACAATGGCTTTCTCAAATAACCCGGGCACTGCCGAGTCCCCAAGCTAGTCATAAATAGAAAGGTTCAGTATGTTGGCTCCAGCCCTCTTCTGCAATAGACCCTTCTCCAGTTAAACGTTCAACTGGGCTGATGCATTCCTCCAGTGTTGCTTATCTTGCAAGAGAAACTACATTTCCCACCAAGCTGTTGATGTCACAGAAGTTTTCATTTTACACCAGGAAGTTGCAACCTGAGCTAAAATTACCACCAAATGGATTTCAGAAACTTACTTGTCCAGCATCCCCTTAGAAATGTTTCTGGAGAGGTGGTTAAGGAGTCAAGCATTAAATGGAATAGAGCAATGCTTGTTAAACCCCTTGTTTAAAATAAAATAAGACTGAGGCCAGAAGTCCAACAACTTTTAAACAAGATTATAACACGTACACACACACACACACACACACAACTCATGACACTGTTTATGTGAATGTCCATTATTTCAAGTGCTACAAGGTCAACAAATTCCCAGATATGGGCTGTTTGTAAGTCAAGGATCTTAAAGAGGAACAGAAAGAAAAGAAAACAGAGAAGTGAAGGAAGAGAAGTGTGGCATACCAATCCTTATATGGCAAAAGACCTGAGCAAGTGAAATCAATGTGATTACTAAAATATTCACAGTGGCCAAAAAGGTCACAAAATCAAAGTGGCTGTGTCAATTGTATCCCTCTAAAGCAGGCATGGGCAAACTTTCTAACTTGGGGGCTGCATGGTGGGCTGGAGTGGGGTGGGAGGGCTAGGAGTCCCCTCCCTGCCCTTTCCTCCCCCTCCTATTCTCTTTCGGAGGCAGAAAGTGAAAGAAAGACAGGAAACGTTTGGATCCCAAAAGGGTTGGCCTTGGACAGGATGAGATGATGGATGGGAGAGAAAAAGTGTATCCATCAGACCCTGAATTGCCTACTCCTGATATATAATCCTAGAGCTGGAGGAGACCCCCAAGGGCCATCCAGTCCCTGCCATGCAGGAAGATGCAATAAAAGCACTTCCAATAGACAGCCTGTGAGTAAAAGCCTCCAGAGAAGAAGACTCCACCACACTCCGAGGCAGCCTATGCCACTCTCCAGGAAGTTCTTCCTGATCTTTTCAGTTGAATCTCTTTCTCTGTCATTTGAAACCATTGCTCTCTTGTGCCCTGGTCTCTAGAGCAGCAGAAAGTAAGTTTTCCCCCTCCTCCTCAATGGGACAATCTTAAGTCTTGAAGCATGGTTCTCATGTTCCTCTACCTTCTTTTATCCCAGCTAAACATCCCCCAGGAGGACAGGAGGAAGGAAAAAGAGAAGGAAGGAACGAAGGGAATGGAGGGAGGGGTAGGTAAGAGGGAAGGAAGGAAAGACAAAAGGGAAGGGAGGGAGGATGAAAGGGTGGAAGGAGGGAGGGAGAAAGAGGGAGGTAAGGAAGAGAGTGAGCGAGGGAAGAAGGAAGGAAAGAGAGAAGGAAGGATAGGATAGGATAATGAGAGATAGGAGGGCCCGAGAAAAGAGCCCAAGGAGCTGCATCTGATTCCCGGGCCTGAATTTGCCCATACATAAAGATATGACTGATAAAGGCAAGAATTTAGTAATAAAGTCTACCACCATTTGAGTCTGGAAGGATCCCCCCCCCCATCATAAATACACAAAAGTAGCAGAACTGTCATAATGTCCTATCAATGTTATGAGAACTAGCTTGCTATTTTCTAAATTTTGGACAACAAATTATTCTATCTATGGTAGAGGTGTTAGTGCTTCCCACCCGCTTATTTATGGGAAATTAGTGGGAATAACCATATAGTGGTAACTAGTTCCCATGAGCACCATTATGAATGCTTGACTCAGTTATTTAAACATAGTATTGTCATGATATTTGGGAAGCAGTGCTTATCAAACCCAAATGAGAGCAAGAGCCTGTAATTAACAAAATCAATGGCGGGGACTTCCGGTGGGTGAACATGGAGACAGGCACGACTTGAGGAGCTCTCCTCAAGCCACCCGATCTAACCAAGGATCGAGAGGATTAAATCCTCTCCTCAACCCGCGGATCGAGACGGGAAGAGTCGCAAAGCCAGTAGACCCCCTTCCTTGGCCCCAAAGTCCCCCCCCACCCTCAAGGAGAGGGGGACGAGAGGGTCTAGAGAGGTGAGGTCGGGCAGCGGATCGGAGATCGGGATGTGGCGGACAAGCGTCTGCTGCAACAAACTGCCTTCGCACCCATTTTAAAGGGTGAAGGAGCATCTATAAAGAAAGTGCCGGACAAGCTGGCATAGAGGACACGTAAGTTCTCAAAAAAATAATTTCTCTTACGGACCTAAATTCCGCTCTTAGAACCCCCATTCGGGGGAAAGACAACAACAAATAAATAAATAAATATAAGAAAAGCCATAAGAAAGCCCCGCAGGATATGCGGGTGAAAAGCCTCTGGTGAGGGTAGAAGGGAGGAAAGGGGGCTGTGGGACCCTTGGAAAGCACAGCGGGGTCCCAGAAAGCCCATAAGGAAAGAGGGGGGAGGAAATATATCGGAGAGAAAAGGAAAATTGAAAATAGTCTGGATTGTTCCCCCCCCTCCTAAACTTCTAAGGCTTAACCAAAGGAAGCATTGAAGAACGAAAATGAACTTTGTGGGCATAAGGGCGAGTATGGCGGCTATGGCGTCTTAAAGGGTAAAGAAGCAAAAACAATAGTAAATGCTGACCTTGAGACGCCCAGTTGTTTAGACTACGCCAGTGTCTTCTTGTAAATAAAGCCGGAGGACTGAAGAAGGAAGTTACGCAAGTGACATAGAGCTACGAAAGTCTAGAAGACACGGTAGTAGTGAAAGGAAGCGGAAGTGAGAAGAAGAATTACGTAGAAGAAACATAGAACAATAGAGCTACGAAAATCAAGAAAACTACTAGTGGATTAATTAAAGAAAATAAAACGTCGGACCAGGAAGAGAAGAAGACGGGCAGCGGACCAGGAGGAGAAGAAGACGGGCGGCGGACCAGGAGGAGAAGAAGACGGGCGGCGGACCAGGAGGAGAAGAAGACGGGCAGCGGACCCGGAGCAGAAAAAGACGAGCGCCGGACCCGGAAGAGAAGCAGACGCTCCCCAAAGAAGGACACAACTACTTAAATAACATAAGATCAGTAGATTATTGCAATAAAGAAGAGGAAGAAGGAGAAATAAAGAAAGAAAAAGAAGAGCCCCAAATACAGAAATAAGAAATCTATTTTACGAAATTTAGACAATTATTTATAGAGCTATACCACAAAATTAAATATAGATTTAAATATATATATAAACTTAAAAGGATTAAATCAATCAATATTAACTAAGTAACGGGGAACCAAAAGTGTTCAAAATTAACTTATAAGTAATTATTTGATCAAATTCAATAATTAAATAATCAAACAAAAATTAATTAAATTAAATATACATTAAGAATAACAAGAACAATAACTATATTATCAACCTGGGAACTGTGAGAATAATAATCTGAAGTAATCAATAGAACTAATAAAGCCTGCTAAGCTCAATAAAGATTAATATAACCACAAAATGACAACCCCCAAACAGAAAATAGAACCGAAGGATATAAAAGGATCATTGAGAAGGGGCTCAGGACAAGAAGATACAAATACAGCAATTACAGCAGGGACATCAGGAACTACGGGACCAACGGGATGGAAGGATATATTAAAAGAAATACAGAAATTGTCTGAAAAACAGGATGTGTTGCAAAAGGATTTCGAAAAGAGAGCAATAAGGCATGAAGAACAACAGAAATTGATTCGGGAAGAAATGGCGGAAATTAAAAAAGATCTGAGAGAAGAATTAGGGAAAATGAATAAAGAAATTAGTGATCTTAAAAAAGATAAAGTAAAAATTGAAAAAACCCAAGTTAAAATACAGAAGAAGGTGGAACAATTGGATAATAAAAATGCAAAACTAGAAAAACTGCAGGAGAAATTAGAACAAAATGAGACGGAATATCAATTAAGATTTAGAAATGTTATGGAAACTGAAAATGAAGACATAAGAGAAATAATGATAAAGATAACAGCAAAAATATTGGAATGCCCGGAACAAGACATGAATAATGAAATTGACAGAGTATTCAGAATTCAAACCAGTTATGCAAAGAAACATAAAGTTCCTAAGGACATAATTGTGAAATTTGTGAGAAAAAAGACCCGAGATGACATCCTGAGACAAAATACGCAAAAACCACTTTTCTACAAAGATACAAAAATCTTGATTCTCAAAGAATATCCCCTAACGGTTCTAAATAAGCGCAAGAAATACTTTTTCTTGACAGATGAGCTTAAAAAACTGAACATAAGATTTAGGTGGGAAAAAAGTGAGGGAATCATGACAACATATAAGGGAGAAAAATATTGGATTACATCAGAGGAAAAGGCTAAGGATTTTTACAAAAGACTGGAGAAAGAGAAAGTAATAAGAACAACACCCAAATCAGCGGAAAGAGGAAAGAAGCCAAAGAGGAAAAGATCAAAGTCCCCAGAACTAAAAGGAGCTACAGCAGAAATGCAATCGACTAACGAAGATGGAGATGATGAGGAAGAAGGAGAAGAATCAGAAGTGGTACCAACAGATGAATGAAATGACAGAGTTTACGTACCAAATTAACTGTTTTTCTAATAACGTGAATGGATTGAATTCCCCTAATAAAAGGAAAAAGTTATTCAAACAATTAAAGTGTGGTAAATATAGTATTATTGCATTACAGGAAACACATATATCGCAAAAACATACAGCCTATTTAGAACAAAAACAATTGGGCAAACTATATCACTCCTCGGCAGTAGAAAAGAAAAAAGGGGTTGCTTTATACATTAACGAACAATTCCAATCAGAATTGGTCTACCGGGACCAAGATGGCAGAATCGTAATAGTGAAAATAATATTAGGTACCGAAGCATTGATAATATGCAATATATACGCCCCCAACGGCCCGAAAGCAAAATTCATTAAAATATTAAAAGAAAATCTGTTAAATTTACAAATTGATCATTTGATAATAATGGGAGATTTCAATGGCATAATAGACACACAGAATGATAGAACAAGACGGCAGGGAAGATATAATAAAGGAAACCAAAGTAGTCTACCTAAGAGTTTTCTTACGTTAAAAGCGGAATTTGACCTAGATGATACCTGGAGAGTACATAACCCCCAAGAAAAAGACTTTACATTCTATTCTGGCAGACACGCGGTCTGGTCCAGAATAGATATGGTATGGACTACAAGATCTCTAACGTTGAAAGTAGATAAGATAAAAATTCTTCCAAGAGACATTTCGGACCATGGCCCGATAATAATGAATATTAACTATAGGAAACCAAGGAGAAGATGGAAGCTCAATGACAATTTATTAAAAGTACAAGGAGATATAGATAAATATAAGGTGAAATCGAGAGAATATTTCGAAATAAATAACAATGAAGATACTAAGATAACAACAGTCTGGGACGCATACAAAGCAGTCATGAGGGGGCATTTTATTCAGCATAACACGATAAAAAATAGAATTAAAAACTTGAAAATGAATGATTTGAAAGCTGGAATTAGTAGGAAAGAAACGGAGCTAAAAAGCGATCCAGAGAATGGAGAAATCACTAAAGAGCTGGAATTACTCAAGAAAAAGAAACATAATTTAGAGATAGAAGAATTGGCAAAGCAATTGAAGTTTATTAAACAATCCTCCTTTGAAAATGCAAATAAGATAGGGAGGTGGTTGGCAAGAAAACTAAGAAAAAAGAAACAAACTCAAATAATAAATAGAATAACTCTAGGTGAAAAGACGATAACTACCGAAAAAGAGATATTGAGAGAATTCACCAAATTCTATCAAGATCTATATACTAAGGGGAATATAGATAAGGAGAAAATTATGCATTATTTGAGTAGACAAAAATTAGATCGAATCTCAGAAGAACAAAGGGAGAAATTGAATAAACCAATCACACTGGATGAAATTAAAAAAGCTATCCAAAACTTAAAAAATAATAAGGCTCCGGGACCTGATGGATATTCTGCTTGCTTTTATAAAACAATGTTAGAAGAAATTTTAATACCTCTACAAAAAGTATTAAATAATGCCTTGGAAAACCAGGAGATTCCAAACTCATGGAAGGAGGCAGATATCATCCTGATTCATAAGGAAGGAACCGCAAAGGAAGAAATGAAAAACTATAGGCCCATTTCATTATTGAACTCGGACTATAAAATTTTTACAAGTATATTAGCCAATAGATTTAAAGATTTTTTAAAAGACTGGATTGGGGAGGAGCAAAGCGGTTTCCTCCCAAACAGAAATATAAAGGACAACGTTAGAACTGTGTTAGATGTTTTAGAATACTATGAAACACATCACCAAAAGGAAATGGCTCTACTGACTGTCGACGCTGAGAAAGCGTTCGACAATATGAACTGGGACTTTTTCAAATTCCTATTCCGAGAGATAGACATTGGTTTCCACTTCCAAAATGCCATTGAAGCGATCTATGAGGGTCAAAACGCAAAATTATTAATCAATGGAATTTCGACAGAGGATATAAAAATTGAAAAAGGAACAAGACAGGGATGTCCCCTGTCACCCCTAATATTTATATTTGCCCTGGAAACCTTGTTAAAGGATATTAGAAAAGACGCTACTTTGAAGGGTATAAAACTGGATAAACAAGAATATAAGATCAGGGCGTTTGCCGATGACCTTATAGGGATAATTGAAAACCCGAGAGAAAATATTACAAAGTGGATAAATAAATTAGAGGAATATGGAGAAGTAGCAGGCTTAAAAATAAACAAATCAAAAACAATGCTACTCACGAAGAATATCACATGGGCAAATAAAAAAAAATTAGAAGAAATAGCGGGAATTAAGGTAGTACCCAAAATTAAATACTTGGGGATTTGGGTAACAGCTAGAAATCTCCAATTACTTGGAAACAATTACATAAGCAAATGGAAAGAGATTAAACAAGAAATGTCAAACTGGGGAAAATTGAACCTATCCATGTTGGGGAGAATTGCAGCGGTTAAAATGAATATTCTGCCTAGAATGTTATATCTTTTTCAAAATTTGCCAATCATAAGGAATAATAACTACTTCAAAGAATGGAATAGTGATATTACGAAATTTGTTTGGAAAAACAAAAAACCCAGGATTAATGTAACAATTATGAACACGGCGAAGGAAAAGGGAGGATTTGGTTTACCTAATTTGAAATTATATTATGAAGCAGCAGCTTTAACGTGGATCCTAGAATGGAGTAAATTAGCTAATGTGAAAATTTTAACGTTGGAAGGTTTCGACCTAAGAAAAGGATGGCATTCATACATTTGGTATGAAGGAAAACAAAAAGAAAAAAATTTCGGAAACCATTTCATTCGGTCAGCATTATTGAAAATTTGGGAGCATTATAAAAGTTACCTTTTTGAGAAAACTCCTCAGTGGGTCTCGCCCCTAGAAGCAAATCAAAGACGACTTCTAGGCTGGACGCATTGGCCGACTTATAGTGATTTGTTAATTAAGAGTGGAGACATGTATATGTTGAAATCACAGGAAGAAATTAGAAGTAAATTTAACAATGTTTCATGGTTGCATTACAGGCAAGTGCAGGAAGTATTCAAACGAGACAATGAAAAGGGTTTTGGAACCAAAGAAGATTTTTGGGACAAATTACAGAAAGGGGGGAAAAAGATAATTACAAAAATATATAAAAAATTGCTAGAATGGGCAACAGAAAGGGAAGTCATAAAAGACTCCATGATACGATGGGCCAAAAATATTGGAAGGGTAATTCGACTAGAAGAATGGGAAGTTATATGGACAAAGAGGCTGAAATACACCTATGCATCGGACCTCCAGGAAAACTGGTTGAAGATGCTGCATAGGTGGTATATGACCCCCCAAAAATTGAACATGATGAATAAACAGATTGACAATAAGTGTTGGAAATGTAAAAGTCAAGAGGGCACTTTCTACCATCTTTGGTGGTCGTGTGGAAAAATTAATGAATATTGGAAAATGATTCATAAAGAATGCAAAATAATATTAAAAAAGGAATTTCCGTTTAGGCCAGAAATGTACCTACTGGGCATGTTTGATCCGGAAACATTTAAAGATAAAAATACTGAGAAGTTATTTACCTTTTTAACCACAGCAGCGAGAATGGTACTAGCCAAAGTGTGGAAACAGGAGAAAATCCCTCAAAAAATGGACTGGATAAGAAAAATTATTGATATTAAGGATATGGACGAATTAACATTTTGGTTAAGACATTGTAACGGTCAAGGGATGAAACAAACAGATTGGAATCCTCTGGAAGAATATATCGGAAAGAGAGAATGGTTAAAAGTAATCTAAATAAGAGAGTGGGAAAGAAACGTACAAAACCCTCCTTGTATATATTAACTTGTGACACTGGAAGTAAAGAAAAGAAGGAAAGGAGGTTCTGGAAAATGTATTAGAGGAAAGTAAGACGAAAGGAAGTCGCACTAGGGTGTAGAATAGGACGTGTATTGTTTTTAATTTTTCTTTTTTTTCTTCTCTTGGGTGCTTTGGGGTCCTATATCTGTGGTGGTGGGTTATTAATGTGTGATTATGTCACTTTCTGTCTCTCTGTTTTTATGTCTATGTTTATTATGGTGAAAACTCAATAAAAAAATTAAAAAAAAAAAAACAATGGCGGGTGAGGATAAGTTATTTCAAACAAGACACACCCTGATAGGCTAGATCAAGAGTTCTCAAACCTTTTCAGCCACAGAGCCTTTTTTGAAACAAAAGTTGTAGTGCAGAAAAAGAAAGAAAAAACAATACAATATTTTGGATGAAGTAGAATTGTAACCAACATAAATCTTAACAGTATTTAGGTAGAAGACCCCAGGGGCCATCCAAGAAGGCGAGGAAACAGGCTTTGGGATGAGGGAGGCAGAGAGAGGAGCAGGAAAGAGGAGGGAATACGTGTAGGAGAAGAGGAGGAAGGCACTGCAGAGTCCCTCAGTATGCTTCATGGAGCCCCAAGGGCTTCATGGAGCACACTTGGAGAACCGCTGGGCTAGACCATAGACACAAATGGATGTGTATCCAGTAATCACCTTCCTTGATTCTATAACTTGCTGGGAGACCTGTGCATTGTATGCTTTTACCCTGTTTCCCCTTCCGCCCACTCCCCTCTCCAACCCCCTATTGTGTTTCAGTATTTATATTTACATGTTAAATGTACTAAATGTACCAAGTTCGTATGAAACTGTGACTTTTGTTTCCTGTGCTGGTCTATGACCGAAATAAATGAGTTTAATTTGGAACAAATTGATAGCTCAGAATCTAACATGAGTCAAAGAAAATTCTCAAGATATGAAGGTAAATGCGATGTCTTCTGGAATTTTTCCCCAAGTGTTTGTATTCATAGAGTGACTGCCTCTGAACTGGTGTGATTTTCTTAATCTTTCGCCTGATACTATCTTGGATATTCCAAACTGAATCTCTGCTGCTGCTTCATAGGATAAAGCAGGACAATGAGCAATGATTTCTGATTATTCTCATACATCACCCATTGTACCTATGTGGGACTTTAAAATCCCAAAGAGGCAAGGGGAATTCTTTTTATTTCACCTGCCTGGGACATGTCACCATCCCAAGGTTGGTTCAAAGGGGAGGTTAGGTTTTGTCAGCCACCAGGACTACTTTCCAAACCTCAGAAAGCCCTTCAGATGCCAAACAGTGCCTTTCAAACTTCTTGATCAAATTTTTATCATTTTCTGATTTTTTAAAAAAGCAGGGGAGGAGAGGACAAGGAAGGAGAGGAAGGGAGAGTAATTACTAGCTTCAAGTCAATGCTATCCATAACACCAAAGTCGAACCCACTGATATCTCAATGCAATGAAATGGTAAGTGGCTGTAATTTAGAGCCTGACTGCCTTAAAGCCACGTCCTGTCCGATTTTTTTCCAGCTGCACTCCAGTTATTAAAGTTGGGGCTTATGAGGTGCCGCTGCCTTTCTTCTGTGACTGCCTGCTTCTAATTAAAGGAGATTGTGAGCACAACCAGAACTCAGTTGAAGCTGCTCACCACTTTATCTTTTAATTCGGCTCCCTAATGCCTTTCCCCTTACTTCTGAATAGCAGCTCATTAATTTTCCACCCAAATGCAATGTGTGTGCTTCCTGAATGCATTTAGAAATGCTTCACAGCCTCAGCACCTAATTGCTATCATTAGAAAAGCTTTCTGCACCACAACATCCAGCAACCAGTGATGCTGCTTTTCAGTTTCAGGTTACTTTGTAAACCTTGGGGTTCCTCTCCCTATCCTCTCCTCACATAAACATCTTTGTTTTTAATCATCTGCTGTGCCTAATAATGCTTTAATCATTCAGTGATTCACAGCTCAAGGAACACCACTGCTTGTTTGAAGGGAAGGTGTTGTCAAGCCATAGCACACACACCCCCCACCCCAAAAAAGATATTTTCATTTATCGTGTCAGGAGCAACCAGACAGTTGTATTACATTTTTAACAAAACAAACAGACAGACAGACAAAACACAAAGTTTGCAAGCTTGGTAGTTGTTTAAATGTCCTTTGACCAGTAGCTGGCCACTTGGAGTGCCTCCGGTGTTGCCGCAAGAAGGTCCTCCATTGTGCATGTGGCAGGGCTCAGGTTGCATTGCAGCAGGGGGTCAGTGGTTTGCTCTTCTCCACGCTCGCATGTCGTGGATTCCACTTTGTATCCCCATTTCTTAAGATTGGCTTTGCATCTCGTGGTACCAGAGCGCAGTCTGTTCAGCGCCTTCCAAGTTGCCCAATTTTCTGTGTGGCCAGGGGGGAGTCTCTCATTTGGTATCAGACATTGGTTGAGGTTCTGGGTTTGAGCCTGCCACTTTTGGACTCTTGTTTGGGCCCTTTGGAGCCATCTAGACTCTCAGTCCCAAGGCTAGCTCCTTATATCCAGAAACACTCAGCTGCAACCTATCTCTTGCATACCTCCACCTTTAATTGCTTTCATCCATGAACTCTTAATTACAGATTACGCAACCCTTTAGAACTAAGACTCATATTAACCCTTCCATCACCAACTGCTATGCCTACCACCACCAGCCACCATCAATTGCAGAACAGGATACATGACACTTTGCCCTTAACCTGGAGAGGTTGTTTCTCTGTCCTGGCTAATCTGGTTTAGCGTATGCTTATCAAGCATGGCCCTCTTAACCGTAGTACTAGCTGAATTCACTACAAAGGGGCTAAACTGACAATCATAAATTGTTCTACTTTAATGTAAACATGCAGTGCCCTGATCCGATATATGCCCCAACTTTCCCAATATAGCAAGGACAGTTGGAGAGTAATCCTCTGAGTAATTCACTTTTTTGGGTGTCCACGGTTCTCTCTCTTCCTTGCATTTCTTCTGTTCTCCTCAGCTTACTTCAATTGCTTCGTTAAAAATACAAAATTAGTTTGTACTACCTTAACTCAGCACTAGGATGATCAGATGAAAGGGCAGAATTGTGTCTTTCCCTGTAGACAGCCTCTCCTCACTTGTGTGCTCTTTCTGATAGATAATGTTTGTCGTCTTGACCAATATCTGATTTTGCTTGATCACTCATGTTCCAGTTTTCATCTGTGAAATGTTGCACTAAATTATCCCATCTGAATTTTTGTGCACAGGTGGGGGTATTTCAATCCCATTCCGCAGCTGATTTCTTCCTCAATTGCTTCCCAGCTCAGAATTTTTAAAATTACCCAGCTTTAACCTCAATGTAGCATAGGAGGGAAATAGAATGAGGGATTTTACAAATCTTTTCTTCCTGTGCACAATGGTCCAAAACCAGACCAGGACACCATATTCTTAATTGGGAACCTTAACTATATGTTTTATTTTTACCTATGGCTTCAAAAGCTTTCTTTCCACAAAGTTGCTCTGTTCCATTGATAGTTTTGCTAGGATGATCAATTTCCTTTCAAAGTAGCTCATAGGAATCAGCTTCTGGGCTGTGCCTTTTTCATGCACCAGTACCCTAATTTAATTATACTAAAATTTAAACAGCCAGCCTATGCATGAAAAGACACACAGAGCTTTCCATCCTTTTTTCCCTTTATATATAGAATCATAGAACCAAAGAGTTGGAAGAGACCTCATGGGCCATCCAGTCCAACCCCCTGCCAAGAAGCAGGAATATTACATTCAAAGCACCCCTGACAGATGGCCATCTAGCCTCTGTTTTAAAACCTCCAAAGAAGGAGCCTCCACCACACTCCAGGGCAGAGAGTTCCACTGCTGAAGGGCTCTCACAGTCATGTTCTTCCTCATGTTCAGATGGAATCTCCTCTCTTGTAGTTTGAAGCCATTGCTTCGCATCCTAGTCTCCAAGGAAGCAGAAAACAAGCTTGCTCCCTCCTCCCTGTGGCTTCCTCTCACATATTTATACATTTATACATGGCTATCACATCTCCTCTCAGCCTTCTTTTCTTCAGGCTATATATATATATATAAAATGAGTGCCGTTTACTTCTTATTACAACATTTTTAAAGTAAATTTTAGGAGGAACTACACACAGCCCTCCTCCTTTATTGTTCAGCCATGACTATCTTTAACAAACAAGTAGATATATATAATACATCTTTTGTTGGTTGAGTTCTGGGTTCATTAACCTCCAGTTGGATACTACATTGACATTTTATCCATTGACTTTTATTTATTTCAGAAACAGCAACTGTCAGTGGTACCCCTATGTCAAAGGTCCTTCATACTATACAAATATATACAATGATGCCATTTTGATTTCCATAGCTTCATCACAAGGAATCCTGTGGTTTGTAAGATTCTGAGAGGCATGAGAAGTTCTCAGATTGGAGATTATAATTGCCCCCCTTTCAACCAGGATTCCATTGGAAGCTGCCAGGTAAGTTCAAGTGGAATTATAGTGTAATTGTTTAGTGTGAAAGGGCCCAAAGCCCCAGAAAGCAATTATTGGAGATATGAAAAGAGTTGGTTTAATTCCCCACATTAAACCAATAGAGTGACCAGGGGGAAAACCCAATCTTTAGTTAGTCCAATATTTGAGGGGGTAAAGAAACTCTAATATATGCTTGGAGGATCTGGCTGGGCCTTTGCTCAGCCTTGTTCTCCACATTTTGTGAGCTCTGCCTGATGGAAGACCCTAGACAAACGGAACTGCCTCCGCCAATACTGTTGTCTCCACTTTCTTATCTTTGCCACACATATACCCATCTGAAAATTGGAGGAGACCACATGTGGGAGGTGACACTAGGAATGGAAGAAAGAGACTTGCTCTTGGCCCCATCAGTAAAGGCCAATGAAGGAACAATAGAGCCATTGCTGATTGAGAACTCTAAGAGAAAGGGGTGAGTTCATCCCTCGAAATCTCTAATATTCTTCAACATGGGGATGCTACAATATAAATGTTGCTCAGAATGAAACTGAAATTTGAGACTTGCAAAATCAGTAAAGAGAAAACTTACTTTAATGGAGAAAGATCTAAGAAAGGGAGGTTTCTGGGCAGCTGGACAATCCCTATGGCAAACACATGGCAGGGCAAAAAGGGACTGGAGTTTTAAATGATTTTTTTAAAAAAATGAACAATATTAGTCATTTCAACTGAGCAAATATTATCACTTTAAGAAAAGCCAGGATCAGTTCCAGAGAGAAGTTTTTTTTTTGTTTTTTTTTACTACAGGACTCTGGGGAGGGAAAATTATTAAGTATCCTAACAGTTCGGATAAATGAGATATAAATATTTGAAGGGCTTATCAAGTCAGAACAATTTTTCCCATCTTGACCTGTAATTGCACCCATTAGAGAAGGTTCTTTGTCAAGGGAAGCATAGCAGGTGCTTAAAATGTGAATGCACTCTGCATTATTCAGATGGAAGATAATTTTGTCAGTGGATGGCTGAAGGTTACACAGTGAACAGCAGGCTAGCCTGTTTCTGCTTTTCTTTTTGAGTTTATGTATATAAAAAAACAACAGTAAACTCCAAGGCAGTTTATTTCTAGTTCCCAGCTAAAGAAGAGCATGAAAAGTGTATCTAACACAGTGGTTCTCAACTTGGGGTTGCCAGATATTTTTAGCCTACAACTCCCAGAAATCCTAGTCAGTTTACCAGCTGTTAGGATTTCTGGGAGTTGAAGGCTAAAAACATCTGGGGACCCCAGATTGAGAACTACTGCTCTAACAGGACCAAATCCCTACTCCAACTGATTTCGATCTGAGTCCTTGTCACGACCTTGTCAGACGGCCACCAGAATCAATCCACGTCATCTGGGGGCATGGGGAATGGTGTGGCTCCAGTTAAGGGAGATCCTGTGGCGGGGGGAAGAGTGTCAATAATGTGACTTCCCCCCCCCCCCATAGATACCCTGGCTCTGCCTTTCTTTACCCATGGAGCCCCACCGACACCATTTCATGACTCTGTGGATGACCTGGGCTAAACTAGTGCATGCTGCTGAATTTTGTCCTTTGTAATGAGGTCTTTAATGTGTCCTTGACCTGCCTCCCTCTTGTCTTCTGTAGATTCAATGTCTCCATTCTGGGTTTTAGTTCAAAGGAGCTACCTATTTCAGGGACTGGATTCAATAGTCCGGATGGCTCCCTTAAAATTCAACATAAAACCTGTAGCAGATGAAATTTTTTATTGACATTGAAATCAACAATTGCCACTGCCTTTTTGTTGAGAGGGTGATTTCCTACACTTCAAATTACATTTGGAGTTTCTGTTAAAGGAGGAGATTCATCCAATGCAGAAGATCATCTTGGAGGAGTAGAGGGCAACAGAAATTGTGATGTATAGAGAACTGTGTAGTTTTCAAGTACTCTTTGGAATTTGGAAATTAGGACCTTATCCCATGTAAGTTTTCCCCATTTTCTCTCAATTTTTGCATGCTAGCAAAACAGAGTTCCAAGGAGGAAATCCTATGATGCACAGCCACTGTCTCCTATGGGAATCCGCCTTGCCAGTGCACGAAAGCTGAGAGAAGGAGGGATGTGGGAGGAAGCGGGAAGAGGATAGTGGAAGGATGTGGGGTGGCTGGCCATCACCAAAGACAACTCTATCCACTCTTCCAAACACTTTTCCCCGCTTCTCTCCTGCCCATGGGGTAGTGTCCTTATTCTGTACAAAATGCACAAATAGTGGGTTGTTGTATGCTTTTTCGGGCTATATGGCCATGTTCTAGAGGCATTCTCCCGTGACATTTCGCCTGCATCTAAGGCAAGCATCCTCAGAGGTTGTGAGGTCTGTTGGAACTAGGAAAATTGGGTTTATATATCTGTGGAATGACCAGGATGGGACAAAGGACTCTTGTCTGCTGGAGCTAGGTGTGAATGTTTTAACTGGTCATCTTGGTTAGCATTTGATGGCCTGGCAGTTGTTTGGTGTGGCTTGTTAGTGTCTGAGGGAATCTTTTGTTGAGAAGTGATTAGCTGTCCTTGATTGTTTCCTCTCTGTTGTTTTGCTGTTGTAATTTTAGAGTTTTTTAAAATACTGGTAGCCAGATTTTGTTCATTTTCATGGTTTCCTCCTTTCTGTTGAAATTGTCCACATGCTTGTGGATTTCAATGGTTTCTCTGTGTAGTCTGACATGGTGGTTGTTTGAGTGGTTCAGCATTTCTGTGTTCTCAAATAATATGCTGTGTCCAGCTTGGTTCATCAGGTGCTCTGCTATGGCTGTCTTCTCTGGTTGAAGTACTCTGCAGTGCCTTTCATGTTCCTTGATTCGTGTTTGGGCAATGCTGCATTTGGTGGTCCCTATGTAGACTTGTCTACAGCTGCATGGTATACGGTAGACTTCTGCAGAAGTGAGAGGATCCCTCTTGTCTTTTGCTGAACGTAGCATTTGTTGGATTTTCTTGGTGGGTCTGTAGATAGTTTGTATGTTGTGTTTCCTCATCAGCTTCCCAATGCGGTCAGTGGTTCCCTTGATGCATGGCAAGAAGACTTTTCCTCTGGGTGGATCTTTGTCTTTACTCTTTACCCAATTTTCCTAGTTCCAACAGACCTCACTACCTCTGAGGATGTTTGCCATAGATGCAGGTGAAACGTCAGGAGATAATGCCTCTAGAACATAGCCATATAGCCCGAAAAAACCTACAACAACCCAGTGATTCATTCCATGAAAGCCTCTGACAATGCACAAATAGTATTTTTGTGCAGAAAACAGCATTTTTTTTCTGTGCAGAAAACAGCATTTTTTCTGTGCAGAAAACAGCATTTTCTTTCTGTTCAGAAAACCCTTTTTTCTGCACAAGAAACGACATACAAATTTGATACAGAATATATGCAAAACCTCTATTCTATATAGGGTTCTTGTCAGGGCTTCCTGATGCTCCATATGCATGCCCCCTAACCATTTTCCATATATCATGAAAATGATTACCTCTAGTTATGAATAAGAAGTTATTAATAATTCATTCTTTCTCCCAATAATTAATGTATATCTAGCTCCCTCCCTCCTGGCCTTCAGAAGGAAAGTGAAAACCTGGCTCTTGGTTCAAGCCTTTGGAGATTAATCTATAGTGCAATAATAGCCCCAAAATACAAGCAATTGATCTTTGTAATGGCTCCGAATTATGATTGAGGATGGCATGATTTAAATAGTGAATGCAATGTTTTATATGTATTAATGTGCATTTAATTTAAATTTAAATTTTTTAACTTAAGTGTATTCTGTTTGTTATCCAAAGGCATTGAATAGTTGCCATATGTAAAGCCACCTTGAGTTCCCTTTGGGGTAGAGAAAGGCGGGATACAAATAGAGTAAATAAAGTATTGTCAAAGGCTTTCATGGCCGGAATCACTGGGTTGTTGTAGGTTTTTTGGGGCTATATGGCCATGTTCTAGAGGCATTTTCTCCTGACATTTCACCTGCATCTATGGCAAGCATCAGGGGTGGTGAGGTCCATTTTCCTAGTTCCAATAGACCTCACTAGCTCTGAGGATGCTTGCCATAGATGCAGGCAAAACGTCAGGAGAAAATGCCTCTAGAACATGACCATATAGCCCGAAAAAACGTACAACAACCCAGAGTAAATAAATAAATAAATAAAATACAACAAATGCCCACAGTAATTGAAGGAAGGATAATGTCACATTTTTCATGGTGTAACTGTCCTTTTATCTTTATAGTTAGGAAAGTGTACTCTCCCTGAACAATGGAGGAGGAATATTCCATAGTTGAAGGACTGGCTTGCATTGCTGCTTTATGCTCTGTTTTGGGTGTTGAAGAAACAAAATAAATAAATAGAAAGAAAGTATGCTTTGTACCACAAGTCACTTTATTCAGAACTACCTAAAGTAACCGTGTTAGTTTCTTTCAACCAACATGAAATAATTCAAGACATTACAATCACGGTGTAGCTAAATCATAACTGCTTTGTAAGGAACCATTTCCCAAGCTCTGGGGCAGCCATGATTTCTACCATTTCCTAATGCCATCTGGCACTATGCTTTCTCCAAGATACAATATTTAACAACCTGAGAGCCACATAAAACATGCAAAGCAGTCATGGAAGCAAAAAACAATATATTAGCTGACAGTAGAGATGGATTAAAGAATATGCAAAACTGGTCAAGGTGTTTTCAGATACAAGAAAATATCTCACTCAAACCCTCACCCACCTAAAAATCTTCACTCCAAATTGTGAGGATAAGCCACAAGATGTAATCCTAGCATTGAGCTTTTCAGTTGAGGGAGTGCAATTACAATTTTACTATCCCAGGAGAGGGCAATAAAGAATCTGCTACAAGATTTTAATGTGCCAGAAGTGCCTCTGGTGATCAAGATATAAAACAAACATGTAATATGTAATAAATTCTGAAGTAAATGGCCACATATTGTTACAGCAGATTTTAAATTGGCCGGGACTACATTCTTTTTCTGTGCATATAGTTCTCAGGCTCTTAGACTTTGCCTACACTGATGATGGTGGCGATTGTGTGAGCGCTAAAACATTTTTTGAAATCATGCATATGAAAGTGTATTGTGTGAAATCAGACCAGTGCTTTATCTAGGTCAGGAGTGGCAACTATGTGGGCGATAATTTTGATCCCTCTGCCCCTTGCCCTACTTTGGAGTGCAACAGTGCATGCTAGTGCCCATATCAACCCCTTGCGGTGTTTGGAGGAATGAGATTTTTTGAGAAGTTAAACCACTTCCTTTGGAGGTGAGTTGGAAGTCTTTCTGGCCATTTGGTGGCAAAATAATAAACTAAAAGCCATCTGGAAAAATATATAGGATGTTGTTTGGGGCCCTTCCAGGAGGGCTACAGGGCCAAAGAATTGAAGTTAAGGAGTCTCAGAATTTCCATCCCTATCTAATCACTACGAGAACTGACAAATCTTTTTGTCAGATGGGCATGGTAGTAGGACAAAAATGGGAAGCACAGGATAGATTCTGTGTTTCCCCGAAAATAAGGCACTGTCTTATATTTATTTTTCCTCAAGAAGACAAACTATGGCTTATTTTCAGGGGATGTCTTATTTTTTTTACTTATTTACTAACTTAGGCGATCCTTTGTTGTCCGAGTAAGATTGTCCTTCAAGTTCGGTGTTCTGGCGGTGGGTACGTAGGTGACTGTGGACCTGCATGTTCTCCCGCAGTGAGGGCATCGGTTTTCAGGTGGAAGGTAGTCCTGGTCAGGGTTGGCTTGATGCGCCTTCCTTTTGGCATGTTTCTCTCTTTCACCCTCCATTGGTGCTCTTCAAATTCTACAGCACTGCTGGTCACAGCTGACTTCCAGCTAGAGTGCTCAAGGGCCAGGCTTTCCCAATTCTTGGTGTTTATGCCACAGTTTTTAAGGTTGGCTTTGAGCCCATCTTTAAACCTCTTTTCCTGTCCTCCAACATTCCATTTTGAATTCTTGAGTTCAGAGTAGAGCAACTGCTTTGGGAGACATCCGGACAAAGTGGCCAGTCCAGCGGAGTTGATGGCGGAGGACCATCACTTCAATGCTGGTGGTCTTTGCTTCTTCCAGCATGCTGGCATTTGTCTGCCTGTCTTCCCAAGATATTTGCAGGATTTTTCAGAGATAACACTGATGGAATCATTCTAGGAGCTGTATGTGACGTCTGTAGATAGTCCATGTTTCACAGCCATATAGCAGGGTTGGGAGGACAATGGCTTTATAAACAAGCACCTTGGTAGCCCTACGGATTTCTATTAAGTATGGTAGCACAATCTACATTTATTCAAATATAGTTAAATTGTCTTCTTTCCCCTGAGGACACACAATTCCTAAAGCAGAGCATCCTGCTCCTCATTACACTTTGGAGACTTTTACTTTCACTTAATTAATTAATTAATTAATTAATTAATTTACAGCATTTATATACCACCCTTCTCACCCTGAAGGGGACTCAGAGTGGCTCTTTGTCTCCCTCTGTACCTCAGCTTACAGCATGCACAGAATGACCGGGACCTGACATGGGGAGTCAACCTTGTTGATGGGGCTGCCCACACCTCTCCGGTCACCTCCGAGATAGCAGCTGTCATGGTGGTGCAGATTAGAAGGGCTGTCCGTCTTCTTTATCAATCTGTGCTGGTACTCTGAATATCACTATGTCTTATTTTCGGGGTATGGCTTATATTTGTGCAAATGCTTAGAAATCTTGCTATGGCTTACTTTATGGGTATATCTGATTTTCAGGGAAACACGATGCATGGCAGATCAGGGGTCTATCTTATGGGGATTAGATGGAGCCTAGTTATGCCTGAGGAGGACAGAGCATATCATCTGCATTGAAACAGAATGACTTGGCAGAGCAAATAACATGTTTCTACATGACAGAGGATCAGATTGGTTGGCCCTTGTGGTCTCTTCCAACTCAATTCTGGCATTCTGTGAAAAGCTCTCAAGCCACGTAGACCTTCATGTTGGCTTCTTACTCTGAGGTTTTATTATCTGACTTCCAGAGCCATAAATCCAGAATCCAGAAACTTCATGTCAAATATGAGACATGGAAACTTTTTTTCTGGTTGGCCTGGACTCTCAAGTATGAGAATAAAAATCTTTTACTAACTTATCCACAATATTTAAACTGGAGGTGAGGGCTGAACTTTGAATCATCTGCAATGGAATGGGAACTATGTGGCTCTTCAGATATTTCTGGGCAGCAGCTCCCAGCATTCTTCACAATTAGTTATCCTGGCTACAGCTACAGCTGCTAGGGTCTGCAGTCCCACAATACTGGGAAAGTTGCATGAATCCTACCTATGTTTTCTATGTTCCATGACTTAGTTATGGCTATTTCATGGAAGTATGGCTTTGTGAGTTTCAGGAACTGGGCTGGCTAAGAATGGCCATTTTAATATTGTCAATGTATTGCTGCAACTTATTAAAATTTCATCCTTGGCTTCTAAACACACATTTCCCCACGTCGTACAAATATCTATAGGGGAGTATTCTGAATTCTGAACTGTTTCAGAAATGCTATTTCCGACCTTTCTTTAGGGGAATGAAATCACAATAGTGGACTCAAATTGTGTTACATGTTCTGTGGAGCTGTCCCCCTGGATTTTTAATGACCATTTTCTGTAATAACTATATTTATCTGTCTAGTTTACTCTGGTGGCCTGTTCTGCACCTTTTCTTTTTACTGAGATTGTGAAGTTGTATTGGGGCTTCATGACTTTATATTTGCAATGGGAATGAAGTCAAGTGGAGTTCTATGTCCAAAGAAATGAGGTACAGTGTGACCTTAGTATTTGCTGGGCTTTGATTCCAAGACTCCCCGTGGATAACAAAATCAGTGGCTACTCAAGTTCCACTATATACAATGGCATAGTAAAATGGTGTCCCTTATATAAATAGGCAAAATCAAAATTTGCTTTTTGGATTAAAAAAATTAAGCTGTGTACGGTTGGGTCAGGGAAGGGTTCCTTCATGTATATTTTACATGCACCGTCTCAGGTGATACAGATCTGGGTTTCTCATTCTAAGTGAGAACTAAGCCTTATAGATCACCATTTTGCTTTACTTGCCATCTTTGCACTTTCATGAACTCACCCATGATCCTACCATGAATGAATACATTTTAATAGATTTTAATCAGTTTTAAGGGTTTTTAACTGTTAATTTTTAATGTATACCATTACTGTTTAATTCTATTTTAATGTTTGTATATGTTTGGAGTATATATACCTGTGGAATGTCCAGGGCAGGAGAAATAACCATTGCCTGTTGGCCAACTGTGAAGGGTACAATTGGCAAGCCTGATTTGATAGTGTTGGAGTGGAATCCATCCAATAGCACATGAGTAACTAGAATAGTGCATGGTCAATAATGAGGGCATCTACCAGGAAGTAGCCAGAACTTTGTTCCCTTGGAGTGTTTATTTCCTGGAGACATTCTGTGGTGTTCATTAGTTACTATCTTGATTCTGGTGTTTCTCAATACTGGTAGTCAGGTTTTGTTCATTCTCATGGTTTCTTCCTTTCTATTGAAAATGTCCATGTGTTTGTTGATTGCAATGGCTTCTCTGTGTAGTCTAACAAAATGGTTGTCAGAGTGGGCCAGAATTTCTGTGTTTTCAAATAATAATCTGTTCCAAGCTTGCTTTATCATGTGTTGCTGATTTTTCTGGCTGAAGTAGTCTGTAGTACCTTTCATGTTCGTTGATTTGTGTATGGACGCTGCATTTGGTGGTCCCTATGTAAACTTATCCACATCTTCACAATATGCAATAGACTCCTGCAGTGGTTAGAGGAGCTCTCTCATCCTTTGCCAGTCGTAGCATTTATGGAATTTTCATAGTGGGTCTGTAGATTGTTTGTGGGTTGTGTTTCTTCATGAGTTTGCCTATGCGGCGCTCCATGCAGTCATGCCGGACACATGACCTTGAGGTGTCTATGGACACCAGCGGCTCTTTGGCTTAGAAATGGAGATGTGCACCAACCCCCAGAGTCGGATATGACTGGACTTACTGTCAGTGGAAAACCTTTTTCTTTACCTATGTGGTTAGTGGTTTCCTTGATGTATGGCAAGAACATTTTTCATCTAGGTGAAGCTTCATCTTTACTCCCATGGCTTGTTCTTGGTCTTGCAGAAATTTTGATGACTGTCATAGAGTACCCATTGGCCTGTAGAGCCTGGTTTAAGTGATTCAGTTCAGCTTGGAGGAGTGGGGCTCACAGATTCTGTTGACATGATCCACCAGAGTTTTGATCTTCTTCTTTGCCCTGTAGTATTATCAGATTATTATTATTATTATTATTATTATTATTATTATTATTATTATTATTATATGTAGATTTCTATCAGTGTATATGGGTTTTTTTGTATACTGTGTGGCCCAATTGTTGGTTTGGTTTGTGGGTGACTAGGGCACCTAGAAATGGTATTTTTTCTTAATTTTCTTTTTGAGAAATATTTTGCGAAACAAGCCTTGGAAACAGCAACAATAAAGCTCACTACATGGTTCCCTTGTGTGGATGATGTGCTCACCATTTGAAGCCACAAAGGAGAAGAACTTAACACGTTCTTGGACCATATCAACACTATCCACCTAAACATACAGTTCAAAGAATGAGTGCCTTTTAGGAGAATGAAATTAAATTTAAGGCATAGCATTTGTCGTTTGGAATTTGGCTTCAGACACCAGCATTTGTTACCACAAATCTTTATAGAGTTTTTCAAAATTGTTGGCAATACTGGAAGTCATAGCCATACCGTGACATAAGTTCCAGTATCTTTTAGAGCACAGCTTTTATGTTTTGATACTTATGGGATTGCATTGACATTCCCAAATAGTATTTGTCATCTTAGAACAGGCATAGCATTACTAAATTTTGCCGATCAAGAGTGATTTCGAAACAGAAAATGTTGCCTGCATGAAACAGTAATAATGATCCAAATCTGTAACTGTGGTGAATGCATCAAATGAGATGAATGGGAATGGGTTCATTGCTACTTTGAATAATTTATTCTGTTCCTGCTATTTGCAAGAAAGAATAATGAGTTTTACAGGGCTGATCACTATAAATCTCAATTGGTAACACTTTTGGTCTCATATATTTCCTCAAGCATTTCTTGAGCAGTCATTTCAGAAACACAAGCGCTAGGCATTTTTAAACATTCACTGATATTCTTAAGAAGTTATATTTTTCATAGTATGCTATTTCTGGGCTTGTAGAATTATGGCATAGCATGAACTTCGCCTTAAAAGCCTGATAATTTCTGCTAGGAGGAGAAAATGGCACTATAGTTGTTGCCTATTTCTTTGTTTTGTATCCATTACCTAGGAATTTCAAATTACATATTATATGTCATCCTGGAATGTCAACTTACATATTGTATGTCATTTTCAGCAAATAAAGCAAGGATTACTCATTACTAATCAGACATTTACTTCATACATTTGTTGTGCTTCTGAAAAGCTGCACTGCACAGACCTAAGGATCTGCTTTGAGATGTTTGCCACCTAATGGTCACAAGTGAGAATACTTACAATGATGGTGATAGCTGGCCACCAAATACGAGTAAGGCTTCCTCATGTAAATATCTGAAAATATGGCTTCACTATGGCTTCCTCATGTAAATATCTGAAAATATTGCTTCACTATGGGAGCCGCAGACTGGCCCTTCTAGAATGCTTTGGGGTTCTAAGGGTTCTGAGTCCTTATGACCTCATCAGTGTACCAGTGCACTCTTTCCACTGGATATGTGGACAAAATTAATGCCTCCCATTCTAATTCCATCAGATGTTATGGACTTCATCAGAGGAGTGGGGAAAAGCCTAAGGAACAGTCTTAACTCGTTCCCTCTTTCCTTGTCTTCTGGGATGGTCAACCATCCCATATACTTACTATAACTTTCCCCAACTTCTTCCCACTTTCTGATGCTTGGAGTCAGGTACTATCTGACTCCTGAAGATGACTGCTGGGCCCCGTTTCCATGTGCTTAGGAAACAGAGCCCCATGAAGTCACACAGGAAATTCACTTATGTCATGGGATGGCCTCTGTGGGACTCCTGTGAGCCTCTGTTTCCTAAGTGCATACAAATGGAGCCTAGCAACTGTCTGATGAGCTCATAAGAGCATGAACCATAACAGAACTGTGGAAATCCAATTGTACAGAACACTCATCTGAAGAACAATCATTTTCATTCTTCTCTGATTTGGATGCCTTACTTGATCCAGATCCAGTGAATGTAACCTTGGCTCCTACTTGTCCAGTGTTATTGGGTACTTTTAATTTGCAAACCCCATGGAGAGGTGAAAGCCACCACATGTGGTGTAGTCACTTCTCCTTCCAGGCTTATTAAGCAGGGCAGAAGGGGGACTGGCTCAGTAGGTGAAGTAGGTGATGACAATCTGCTGTAGTACTCTTTTCCATCCTCATCCTGAATATCTTGCTTCTAAACAAGAATTTGTTAAACTATAAGTTGCACTCCAAATGGGGTCGCCATAACTGTATGTTGGTGTCGTCTTCCTTTCTGTTCTGCTTGCATGTATGTGTGTCTCTTTGCTTTTCCTTGTCTTGCACGTGTGTCTCATTCTGCTCCCCACCCCTGTTCTTAGCCACTGCTTATCATCAGTAAGACTGGATGAGGGCAAACAAATTGAAACAATGCAGTCATGACAGAGGTGCTTTTGGCAAACAAAAAATCAGATTAGGGAATAAGGATCCAGTCTGTGTTATATGGAGTAACATTCCCTCTTAGGATACATGTTCACTGTTTGGGTGTACTTCTCCACTCAGCTTCGAGCCTAGAGGACTAGGTTTCCATGGTGGCCAGGAGTGCTTCTGAACATTTAAAGCTTGTGTGCCGAGTACAACTCTTCCTTGAAAGATCAGATCTAGCCATGGCAGTTCCTGCCTTAGTTACATCCCCTTTGGACTATTGGAATGCATTCTACACGAAGCTGCCTTTGAAGAGTGTTTGGAAGCACCTGCTGGTCCACAGTCAGACTGTATGATGAGGCAGGTTTTAGGAGTCATCGTTGAAACAATGCCGCCGGCTGCCACTTTGCTTCTAGACCCAATTCCAAGTGCTGGTTGCGACTTTAAAGCCATATATGGCTTAGGTCCAGGCCATCTGTCAGGCTATATCTTCACGTATGAGCTTTTCCGAGCTCTGAGATCTTCAGGAGTGGCTCATCTTTCCAGCCAACCACTGCCGCAAGCATAGTGGATGAGGATGGGAGAGAGGCCTTTTGGTGGTTGCCCTTAGACTCTGGAACCCCATCTTGGGAAGGTCAGAATGGCCCTCCTTGCTGTCTTTCTATCCATAGGCTAAAACCTTTTTATTCCAACAGGCTTTTTGAATGGAAAGTTTTTAAAAATGGGCCACAAAGTGTTTCATTGTTTTAATCCAAACTGTTTTAAATAGATGTTTGTCTTTTAAAATTACATTTTGTTATTTTGTCTGGAGATTTGAATTATCTGCATATTATGAATAGTTGAGCTCTTTTCCAATCTTCAGTTATTTAACTGTATTGTTTTAAATTGTAAGTCCAAATTTTATGGAAAGTTAAAAATAATTAATGCATTTATGAATAATTAATTAATTTACGCACTGATATCAATAGAATCTAACTGATATCAGTGTGTAAATGTATTAATTATTCAATTAGCCTCATCGCAAAAACTACGCGATAGAGAAAAAAATAAACGCAGATCTGAATTCAGCGCAAAAAACTCTTTTAAGAATGACCCAAAACTATATCTGATGAAAAATACTTGTTGGCTTGTGTTACATGAATATGATGTGAAATGTGCAGACATTACAATAATCCGCTGTAATGTACCATTAATTGTATTTTTAAAAGTTGACATGATGGGAAAAAAATAAAGACATATTCAAAATCAGCATTAAAAATTGATTTAAACTGTGCTAATCTCATTTCTGATAATTACAAAAAGTTTGATTTTTGTTGGCTTGTGTAATTTTTTTTCTCCAGACAGCCATTTGGCATCAGTTGTGGTGAGAAGCTTTGAATGTTTGTTTTCTTTTTATTGGTACAATTGAATCTATCTTTACATGTTTGAATTGTATTTGCTTTTGATTTGGGATTTGTTTGAATTATTCTACACAAAGTCAAGTTATAGAAATTGACCTTTATTTAACACAATACTCCGTTTCTTTAATTCTTTTTCATTTTTGATACAAAGTGACTTTTTTTAGTACAGAAAATTTAATGTTGCAACAGTACCAGGTTTTTTCAATTGTACCGCTGAAGTCCCGCTCTGCCCTCCCTCTTTGAAAAAAATATATAACTGCTGTTCCTCAACTTATAAACAGTATTTCAACTAAGAATTTATCAATAGCCTTTCTACATTTTTCTTCTCTCTCTCATATTTCGAACTATAAAATAGTATCTGCAAAACAGAGATTAACATTTCCAACCCAATTCTGTCATAGAACAACTGTGCAAGAAGAATCCCTTTTTAATTAATGCAAATAAAAAAAGAAGACAAAATAAAAACTGAAGGGCCAAAGGGGGAAAAAACTATATAATGAAATGTTAGGAACAGTTATCGCAAATGCAACCCTATTCAAATGAAGTTTTAACAATAAAGTTACAGTACCTACAAAACATGACATGCATTTTTGAAAGGAAAATAAAAAACATACAGTTGGAAAAATGATACCAGAAGTGCAAAAAAGGGAAAAAATACAATGGAATTTGGTACAGCAGGAAATACAAATCGTAATAAAATATATATATAAACAAAACAAAAAAACGCATACTATCATCTGTAGAACAATGACATGACTAACAGTTATGAGATCACTCTAAATGATGCCCAGTTCCAAGAACCTAGGCTGTGCTTCTAATTATTATTATTATTTTTTTAAAAACCCTATGGCTATTACACTCCAAAGAACAAAGCTTGAGAAACATAAGCGTCCAATTACATAGACTGTCTACATGTAATAAAGCAATCTGGGTCTAGCTATGAACCCCTTCTGATTTCCTGCTAAACGCAGGCCCAGCAACTCAAAATTATCATTATTAGTATTTTGAATACACAAAGTAGCACAGTTTGATTGGATACATTGTGACATTTAAGTATTAAATTCATGCACAAAAGAAGCAACAACTTTTAAGTGACAAAAGAGTTTATGCAACACAAACAGTGGCCTGACCCATGTGCTGGAGAAGTGCTTCTCCCTCCATCCCCCCTGCCCCCAAATTCACTCCAAGACACAAGTACCTATGAGAAAACCATTCACAATTCATGTGTTTGTTCTAAACACCAAAGGATAGAAAGAACCACACTTCATGTCAAAGTCATTCTCACTCAGCATCTCAAAACTCCACTCTTGTTTTTGTATCAGAGAAGAAAGAGGTGGGAGGGAAAGGAAAGAACCCAGATAGTTAAAAAAATATATTCAAGTAAACAAGAACCACCAAGTACTTTGTGGGGGGGGGGGGGGGGGGTGTAAACGTATCCTAAAAAGTTTTCTCTTCTTCCTTCCTTTCTTTTTCTTTCTCCCTCTCTGTTTTTGCAGTATCGCAAAGTCTTCTCAGGTAAAAAGGAAATTCTGTATTTGTCCATTTTTGTACTGCAAGCAATTCCTGTCAGTGATACGCTTGTTGGTTTCCAGGACCACCTCGCTCATGAAGAACTCTTGTTTGCAGCCAGCATACAGGCAGCCATTAAGGGACCAGAAAACCTTATCCATGGTTTATGTACAATCTGTCTTAGAGCTTCAGTCTTTTCACAACATGTGTTTATAGAGGCCCGGCTGGGATCCACAGGACTTTGTTTTGTTCTTGATCAACCATCGTCATGATCTGAGTGCAAATGGTTGAAAGTGGGCCGCCCTGGACAACCCCTTAAAAAAAAGACAAGTTAAGAATGTCAGACCAATCTCATTGTGATTATAAATAGTTTGCAGAAATTTTAGCAAACGGATTGAAACAAATTTTGGTAAAACTATCTCAATTATCGTTATGTGTGTTTTTATAATGTATGTGTATTGCTTTCATACAAAATGCAAGGTTATTAGTAGGTTATGTTATTTTTGTTCAATTTTGTCATAGCTGTTGATTTCTTTTGATATTTTATTAGTTTGTTTTGAATTTTTATTTATGAATGTGTTTGGCATTGAATGTCTGCCATTTCTGTTGAAATTGCCCAGAGTCCTCTCAGGGAGAGAGGGTGGAATACAAATAAAGATGATGGGATTGGTCATTAATTTAAGAGGGTTTTAGGCACTATTTACTCAAGTCAAAGAGCTAAATTAAGAATAAACAGTGTATTGTCAAATACTATAGAGTATGGTTGTGAGAAAGGGCAGAAATCCATTCGGTTTTTATTCTGTTTTAGTTTCAAATTTTGGGTCATTGTGTGTTGTCATCCCTTCATCCCCGGGTTCTGTTTTCAGGAAGCTTCGGGAACTCCGGATCCCAAATTAGGAATCCAAATGAACACTCTCCTGAAAACAAGAGGAGGAGAATGGACACAGTCAACCAGGCTTCTAATTGGCTGAGAAAGAAAGTGAGAAACACACAGAGAAAGAAACCTCAATTTCCATCGTGCCCCAGGAGGGAGCCAACAGGCTCCATCAAAGTCCATGCCACACAAAGTGCTGCTGGGAAAGTGGGGGGGGGGGGAGGCTTCGGGAAGGGATGAAGGAGGATGCCGGAGAAGAATGAAGAGGAGAAGCCGCAGCTTCCCTGATTTGCGAGGCTGTCCACACAGCGCTTCCGTCTCAGGCAGACTGCCACTCAGCCCCATTAGCTGAATAAACCCGGCTGCTGAGGTCTATACCAGCTAAGGCTTTGGCTGCCCCTTGCCAGACTCCTTTTCAAGGATTCGGCAGCCATTTTGTTTTTTAAAAAATTCATGGTCAAAACTTTATAAATTTCCCAAAAATCAGTTGACTGATGAAAAGTTCTGAAACTTGGCAGGTTTACAGTCGTAAATGTGACCTACAAGTGAGGTGAGTTTCATGCTGATAGGCCTAAAAATGATAGAAGTGACCCTTTAACGCAGTAGTTCTCCACCTGTGGGTCTTCAGAAGTTTGGGCCTTCAACTCCTAGAAATCCTAACAGCAGGTAAACTGGCTGGGATTTCTGGGAGTTGTAGGCCCAAACACCTGGGGACCCACAGGTTCAGAACCACTGCATTACCATTTCCACTGGCGCCAATGAACCGAAAATGGAACTCCCTTCCCAATTTTGGGAATTTCTCAGTAAACTGAATTGGGGGAGGGAACGGGGACAGGGACAAAGACAGAGATGAGGACATGATAGAAAGCAATGTGGGTTTTTGCCAATTCACACACCTCTAGTTTTTGTTGTTCTGTAGTAGGGTTGTGTGAGGTGGTAGTGGTTACAGCGATCGTGTTAGGTTGAGTGTGTTAGTGGCTTATGTTTTATTTTAAGGAAAATATGTCTGCTGTGTTTTTGTAAGGGCTCTTTTGTTTTGTAAAATCTGTCTTTCTGTATATGTCTTTGATTGTAGGTTTGTTTCATTGACTAAAAATAGTTATTTAAAAAGGATAAGGCATTTGAAAGGAGTACAGATGATATTCTAACATAAACAGCTGAATGCAGAAGCAACTATACTGATGGCCCAGAACTATGATGTCATAAACACATTATTTTCTAGACTGTGAGGTTACCATACAGGAAACGTGGACAAATAGTAGAGATTTAGATTGCTTTCAGTCTTTTGGATGTTGCACAGAATTAAATGATAGTTTGCAATCTAAGTATCTAGGAGTGGCTTCTAAGAAAAAAAGTCAGTTGCTTAAAACAGGTGCGTACAACGCACATAAACCAACACATTGTGACAGTCTCTTAACTGCAATCAAATACAAACCTGTAAAATACTTGCTATATTCCTGCTCTATTTTTTGAGCCGCTTCAAATTGTTCTTTGGAATGTTTCTGTGTAACTTTGTCCCTCAGGAAGATAGGATCCTTTTGCTCTCTGCAACAAACAAATAGACAAGAAGATCCTTTAATTTTTATGGGACCCTAAGTAACTAACCAACCCTGCAGCCAAATATGAGTTTTGAATAAATACAATTGTGGGTTGGATATGCCCTCTGGTGTCCAGAATGGAAGGCAATCTGGTATAGCAATGCAGAAGCAGAAGTGAATCAGCCTTTGAACTGCTGCAACAGGCAACGAGATCTGCTGTTCCCAACAGGTATTTGGTTTTCTGTTGAAGTTTGGTGGCTGTGCAAATCATTTCTATATGGACCAATCCAAGATTGCTAATACCTTGATTCCTTCCTGTCTTCTATTTAAAGATAGCATGGGAAAAATGTGTGTGAAAAAGGAACTTCCTCCTTCTCTTGCCAACTATTTTGAGATATCCCACTGCTGGACCAAAATGTGAAAAGGAGGACAAGGTGCTGCCACCAAAATGTAAAAAAAAAAAACAAAGGTTGTGTAATTTTCTGCCACCTTTAGTGTTCCTTTTTGTATCCTTTTTGTGAGATCCCCCATACAATTTCATACTTACTTGATCTGCTTGGCATTTTTGTATCGAATGAAGATGACAATTGGATAAATGTGAATGCTGTGGAGCCGCTCAATGGCATGGGGAGCGATATCCAAGAGACAGTGACAGTCCTGAAAATTAAGAATTAATTCATTACAGACGGCTTGTGGAATGTTCAAAGCAGTATTATTAGCACTTTGGTACAGAAGAAATGCGCCCGGAATAGCGGCTTGCATTAAGCTATCAACAAAGTTGTGACTGTGGTCCATTTCAGTCACTAGTGAGATCACATTAATTCCTCCTTCTGGTGGTTTCCTCACTTTGTCCTCTTGTAACAACCAACATATGAAATCTCCCTTTCTCCTCCTGCCCTCGCTGATTCTCTCCCACTTCTTCTTCTTATCCTACTGAAAAACTCCAAAGAATGACATCTTCCACATCCTAATCACCACAATATTCCTTATCTCCTTTTTTTTTGTGTGTGTGTCATTGGAACTTGGTACATCCTGGAATCTGCTTGGTGCCTTCTGTTGGCATTTTTAATCCCCTGATTAAAAAAATTCTTTTCTCTCATATTTTTAAACTCACCCATCTTTATTATCTTTCTGGTTTCTTGGGGACATACTACATGTGATGGAACAAGTACATTGGCTTATAATCTGTGGCCGTTAATACTGATGGAGGGGCACAGCTTCCCCTTGCCTATTGACCAAGTTCTTGGACTACTTGATTACTGTGAGAAAATCGGGTGGCTACTTCATGAGAGAGTGGCCCGATGGGATGGGAGGAGGTGAAAGCAGCAGCTACAAGGAGCCTGTGTCCCTCAGGTTGATCCCAGTGGCAAGTGAGTAAGAGAACAGGGAGCATGTGCCTCCCAACTGACCTCATTCATGAGACCCTCAAAAACACCTTTTTGGTTTCAAAGTCCACGTGAATGAGACCAGTTGGGAACTGCGTGTGACTGGCGAAGGGATGTGACACATTACATTTGACAACCCTGTTATGAGCTCTCCCTCGCAAATAACCTGTTCCTCTTTCATCTCACCCTGAGTTTTTACCATTTTGTCCTGTACATGCGGCCCACTCATTGTCATTGTGATTGTGTATATTGCATTTTTATATTGCTCACTGTATTCATATGTTTCTATGTAATTATTATGTTGTTGCTTGTGTTTTTGGTTTTATTTTGCTATAATTTGTTGTTTGTGCTTGGCCTCATGTAAGCCGCCCTGAATTCCCATTGGGGGAGATGGTGGCGGGGTATAAATAAATATGATGATGATGATGATGATGATGATGATTATTATTATTATTTTCTGTAATGCACATGATAAATATTTTTATGAGAAGGAATTGATTTATCAAACACTTTGACCCTGCGCTAACTACAAACAATTCAGAGTTATTTTATATGGTTTTCAAATGATCTCCCATCTACAAAGATGGCAGGAACAAGCTGGCATAGCTGCACCTGAAGAGTTGACACTGTGTGACTTTTTTCTGCAGTAGAAAAATCAATGAAGATAGGGCTAGACAAAAAAGAAGCATTACCTTTTCCGTTATCTCCTTTATTGAGGCAACAGTTGTCACGTCAAAATGTCCACTCCTACGTTTATAATCTATGAATAGACAGTCTTTCACACCCCGCTCAATGGCTTGTTGAGAAGCTTTCATCACCTCTGTTTAAAAAGGACAAAAACAAACAGGAGTTTACTCAGTTTTAGCTAAAGAACATTAATTTAGTATAACGGTATTATTAAAAGGGTTCTGAACCCATTTTTCTAATTGTGCATGAAGACACATACCACACTGATGTTCAAAGCAGTTAAATGCATTAGAGGCTGTAACAAAATGTCTAATTAGAATGTAGGTTTTCCACATGTTTATTGATATTATGATATGGGGTTTTACATATGTTGAGTGATATTGTGGTGTAAGTGCAGGCCAGCTGACGGGTAGCCTTTGCTGGGGCGTTGTCATAGCGACATAGCTCTCCAGGCAGAAGAAAAGGGGCGGAGCTAACTGCCACTGCTGGAGAGAGGAGGATTTTGAGATGAGTTTAAAAAGAGCGAGTTGGTGGCTGGATTAGCCCAAAGGATGGTTAGTCCTAGGGAAGTTTAGGCTTCTGACAGGTAGTCAGAAGGAAAAGGTGGCTCCAGGTAGTGAGCCAGGTGTTTAATCTTCAATGTTGAGTAATTAAAGGTAGAAATATTTAAGTATGAAGTAAAATCTAGAGGAAAGAGTTTCCCCATTGTTTTATTGTGACTTACTTCAGTGTTAAATCTGAAGAAATAAAAGAGGGATTGAGGAAGGAAATTAAGTTTCAAAGAAAGGAGTCTCATTTTGCAGTGGGCACAGATTGCAGTTCAAAGGCCTGGACATTAGAGTACACAAAGAATTAAAGTACCATTCTGGGTGAAGAAAAGGGAAGCAACAAGATACAAGCAACCACTACTTTTATATTGCTTTAGGGTAATCCCAAAGCATATAATTTCCGTTGCCAATGTACTGACCAAGAGGACATCTGCAGAATTTTCCTGGCGATTCCTTGACCAACATGTCCTTCACAGCATCCAGTAATGGCCCAAGAATGAGCACAGGCCTGGGAGATGTACAATCTACTTTCTGGACTCGTTGATAAGCAAGGCTTACAGTGTCTGGAAAGAAAGGGAGATATTATTACATTTTATATTTAGTCTCTTTCTAGACACCTTGCATCCAATCACTTCTTCTTGGATGTTAATAAGGACTAGATTTACCAAACTTATTTGCATAATAATCACACTTTTTATTCTGGGTATTATGCAACGGAAAAAATAGCTTTTTTATCTACCCTTATTCACGATCAGAAACCAGTTTCTGAGAAGGACAATGTACTGCTAGCAGACAAGATGACCAGCACACAGTATGGAGGAAGATAACCTCAATGCTATAAACAATCGATTAACAGCTAGGTTTACCCTTCCACATATCTTTCTCCTCTAAACAGCTTTGCCTGCTTGCCCATCCCTTCTGCAAGGGTACTTCACTCACTCAATCCCCCCTATCTCTCTCCCGCACCCGCCCACCTACCCTCTTTCAGGAGTGGCCAGCACTTCATTTATTCACTCACTCACCTATCTCTTTTCAGACACAGCACTTCATTCAGGAAGTTTGCATGCAGGTGAACGTGTGAAGTGGCACTTCATTCACTCACCCGCTTGCCCATGCACCCACTCACCTTTCAGGCATGGGGCTTCATGCAGCTGAATGAAGCATCGTGTCTGAAAGGGAGAGGTGGATGAGTGAGTGAGTGAGTGAATGAAGTGCTCTTGCTGAAAGGGGGTGGGCAAGTGGGCAGCAAGGCATGTGGAAGGGAAGCTTAGCTGCTAGTAGATTGTTTACAGTGTGGAAGCTCGTCATCTCCTTTGCCAATAGCTAATTGTAGTGATGAATCAAGGATGCCACTGTTATGTGAGGACCACATAAATAACAATTTTGCCACCCAAAATGGGGGTATTATGTGGTGGTGACTATTATGTGATGAAATATGGTAAATTATCTGTGAACCTTAATTTGCTGTCAGTAAAAAACATGAGTTTAACATGTGCAAGACATGGAACAGATTATTAAGAATAATCCAGGAAATTATATTCTACATTCAGTAATCCCAAACCAGTGTTTCTTAACTACTCAGAAAAGAATAGAGTTACACAATTGTCATCCAAGTTTGATTGTGGCAAATCACCCTCCCCAACAGTCCGTTTATTTAGTTTGCAACGGTTTCAAGATGTCAGCAATTATATATATTTATTTATTATGGTTGATGACCAGCACAATGATGTCAGCAATTTTGCAGATGACAAAATCAACTTGTCATATAGACAATTTTGCTATTAAGATTTGAGTTCCATTTGTACACTGGAACAAGTATCATGATATTTAGATCATATTCCAACCCTTATGCAGGTTTGTTAGAATGCATTTTATTTACTTTTAAAATAAATGAATGTATAAAAATCCAAATACAGGACAATTATTGTTTCCCACTCAGAGGGAATATAACATCTCAGGACAATACAGTCCAGTTGCTGAACATACATTGGACATGGCAGACTGCATTACCTGTCCACACCCTTTAGACTACCACAAACTGGGGCTTCCTTATTTCCCAAAATACAAATAAATTCTGATTATTTTCTGACATGCCAACTACATTTAAAAGTCACTTGCCATCTAAGAAAGGAATGGAGTCAGTGCTGATGGTATCAAGGGCCAGCAGATCTTTTCCATCTTTAGATCCACTGCGTTTGTGTTTATGCCTTCTTCTAAAGAATGATCTTCGAGCTGCTGCTGATGAAGTCTTTGTGGAGCTGTTATCATCTTTTGTTTCAGACATGCTGTGCCTCCTGTAGAATTCTTGTTCCATCCTACAAGAAAATTATTTTGATAATTGCTTTTAAACAGTACATAGATGTGAGGTATATCCTGACATAGGCAGGCTGTGCAATGCAAGGTGAACTAGAGGACAGGTAGTGTTCTCAATTACTCCAAGCGAATACATTTGCCCACTATTTTTACTGAATGCCAAATGGTGAAGCCATACTGGCTTTCAGATTCAGTAATTCCTTAGTATTCTTGATTTTCAAACTCAAGAGTTCACTTGAAGATTTCTTGCTTCCACGGAAGCTCACCACATTCAGGGAGCTTCCAGAGCATATTGTTAGTTCACTTATTCAGGATGATAATGAGGGCTAAACCAGTATCTCCAATGCATCTTGCACCCCAGAATCATTTGCAGTACTTTGATGTTCTGTAACAGAGGTGCAGGAGTTCCTTGGCAAACAAGATGCTGTGCAAAATGTTCCCTAGTTTTAAACCACTCCAATGGTTTAAGAATTATGGAAGTAGATTTTTAAAGAAATAAGAGTAGAAATGAAGAAAATTTTACTTGGATGAAGGTCAAGTAATGCATGTCTCTGAAACAGTACGGCAATGCTAGAAACCTAGGCTCCACATATCTAATGTAAGGGGGAACAGAGCTCAGAAGGCCGCTGTGAACTACTGCAAAGTATAAGGGAGCAGTGACTGTAAAACGATCAAGTGAAAAGGTCTATGAGACAGAGAGAAAGCAAGCCAAGCCAAAAAGCATAAAACAGTGGGCACATGCAGAGAAAATTTTCCTACCACTTGCTTGTAATATAGCTGTTAATTCATCATTATTATATAAGAATCTTAATTAAGGAGTGGTGACCACTTCTGCTCCTTGATCTTGATCTCCTTGAACTTTATGGAAAAGCGGGCATTAATTTAGCAGATTAATTAGAAGGGATGCTGTGCAGTCTTGTGTTCAAACTCAAGGTCCAAAATTAAATATGGAGGCCGTCCCTGTCTAAAAATGTTCCGACGTGATCATGGGAAATAATTTTGACAAACGTACAAATCAAAAAAAGAAAATCCTTTCCATTTTTAGCAGGGAGACAGCTATCAACAGCACTAAAATGACATGACGGCATTCCTTTTTTAACTGAGTGTTATTGAAAACGTGCCACCTCTTTCAAGTAACTTTACTGAGAAATTTAATCTCTCTCCAGTATTAACTACAAAGCTTTGAAGAGTAAAGGGTTTGATTTTTATTCAGACTTCACTGCTCACTTTTAGCAATGATATTTATATCTTAGAGATGGAATTACATGTATTTGCTGGGAATCTGTCCTCTTTCCAACTTTTGGGCATTCTCATCTAGCTGCCATGCCATCCAGCCACCAAAGTTCCCCTGTGGGAGAGTGTCATCCACATATAAAATGTCATCTTTCTTAAAGCTCAAGTCCTGCTCTACTTCTGCCAGACGGTCATAAAGTGCCCTGCAAAGAACAAGAGATGAAAATAATTTTTATGTTATTTACATGACACAATTAAATACGTTACACATGAAATAAAGACTATAAGCACAAATAGCTAAAAACACAGCAAAAGATCTTAAATATTTATTTTAAACATGCATATAATTTCTTACAATCCCAATTTATGCCACTGAATGCACCTTAAAATATACATTCTTTCAAAATACATGCCAAAATGATAAATTCCCATAATTTAAACATATTATCTCTTTAATATCACCAGTTTCCACCTTTCTATGGATATTACTCTCTCACACATAGGTTTTCATTCTGTATTTCATGGAACAGGCAATTTAACTATCTCAAATTGGTACGCTTTTATTCTTTTCTGTTAGGTTTCTGATTACATTGCTATTCTTTTGCAAATACAATTCCTAGAATTGCAATTCTATGTCAAAATACCTTTTGCTTATCTTGCCAGAAGCGTTTACATAGCTCAGTAGATACTGCAATGGCCCGGGCACAAAATAATCATTACAGTAATTCAATTAGTTGAATTTGCATATGCAAATGAACCAAGGCAAAATTAAATAATTATAGATAGAACTTTCATTTTACCTACAGTGAATTTAAACACAACACACACAACAAACTTGTTGGAGCTCATTCATACATACAAGTACAAGCCATTTACTCCTTTAAAACTAAAGAGATACTTAAGTCTATGGAATCAGCCCTTATTAGTGCAAAAGAACATCTTCAGGTTTACTGAAGACAGTTTTAAGTACCTGACATAGAATCCGTCTCCAGGTAAATCTTTGATCTTGTTAAATTCTTCCACTCTATACTGAGCTTTTATTCTAACATTTTCACATGGCTTAAGCATTTCAAGATATGCTTCCTCTGCTGTTTTATTCCGCATGTCAACAGAACCATACTAAAAAAAGTGAAAGAAATGTTTAATGCATAATATCACAATTCCGCTATGTGTCTTCTAGTAATTGGATAATGGGAAGTATGCACCTGTCAATGTCACAGAGCAGAAGTGGGTAACAATGTAGGAATGGCATGAAGGCTCCTCTAACCATCCCTTCCCCATAAATCTTGCTCAGGAAAGTTCTAGAGTGCAATATCCCATCTAAAGAGATGGACAATCTGGTCCTGTTTAGGTCAGAACATGCATTTTTAGAATCCTAAAAAAGTGATTTTTCACCTCAAATGTTTTTGAGGAGTGTGTTGAGTGTTTGAGAAGCTTCAAGTCCACACAATACATCTCCAAGAGCCACATGTGACCTTTGAGCAGTACAATTCTCATGAAATGATCAGCCACCTTCATTTTGCATCTACAGTTACCTCAAGTATCACGTCTCCTAGCACCAATCCATCAGGGCCTTTGGCAGGGCTGTCATCTTCAACATCAGACACAAATATGCCATATAGATTTCCACCGCAGATTTGAATTCCAAGTTCCACTTGAGACTTCTTTAGGGTAACAGTCCTAGGTTCAGGGGGCCTCTTGGTTGCATCCATAGAATTGCTTTCAAAGAGACAAAGACTCTCAAGACCTGTTTGATCAAACATTTCTCACTAGCTGCTACTTTTCCAAATCCCTAGGTTCCACCTAGTTCCTAGCTTTTGGTTTTTCAGAAGAGTATTTCAGCTGTCTGAATTCTGCACAACATGATCTCTAACCATTTTCCTTCATCTGGATTCTAGTTCAGCTTAGAAACTTTCATTCCCACTTCTCACTCACGAATTACTTGGCATTGTAATAAGGCTGTGTGCAAGTGAACCTACTAGTTTTCATATCCAGAGGCTTCACCTTGTCTCAGCCACTCTAGATCAGGCACCTTCAGTGAGATGCTCTGTTTTGCATTGCAACCCTCATCAGGCCTGGCAAACATGGCCAAGGCTCAGGAAAATTTGGAGTTGGGAGTTCTTTCTTCCACCCTGGACATTCCACAGATATATAAACCTCACTTGTCTAGTTTCCAACGGACCTCACAACCTCTGAGGATGCCTGTCATAGATGTGGGTGAAACGACAGGAGAGATTGCTTTGGAACATGGCCATAAAGCCCAGAAAATTCACAGCAACCCAGTGTTTCTGGCCATGAAAACCTTCGACAACACAAAATAAGCCGCTCTAGATTATAGTATAGAAATTCTACCAAACATGAGAATATTTTTGAAGTAACTGAAATAAGAATGCAGCATACCGCATTGAGTTACAGGGACTGGTTGTTGGAGTGGTTTGCTTGGATGGGGGCGTCATGGTCCCTTCATCCTGTTCACTCACAGTGTCAATTATGGAATGACTGTCAGGAGTGGCGGCACCACTGCCTTGTGGAGTGGAATGACTGCTCACAGGTTCTAGTCGAGAACTTCAATTGAAAGAGATAACAATAGTAATAACAACAATGAAATAACAAGAGCAAAATTAAGCAGGGTTCTAAGTAGACAAAAGTTCTAAGTAAACAAAAGTTGATCATGATTGGGGCACCTTTCCAGCTGCTTTTATTTCCTCAGTCACAAAACAAAACAAATACTTTACAGTGGCTCAATCAAACATGGTTACAAAACCTAAGGACATTTTGCTTTAATACTTGAATGGCCCAATCATTATTATAGGTATCACTTGGGCCAGAGAAGCTGAGAGAGGTTATTTCTAGCATGATGATGATGATGATGATGATTATTATTATTATTATTTCCAAAGTGTACACATTATAACTAATGGTATATAAAGCTATCAATTAACAGTTGTAATTTTACACATGACATCAAGCTGTGAGAAGAGGTGGGGTAACAAATAACACTGATTGTTGCCGTTGTTGCATTGTTCAGCTTGATTCTAAACAATGGCTTCCACAAAAAGCAATGCTTCACATGACAGAGAGCCAGCCTAGATAAGGTCTGATCAACTTACCTTGATCGTGAGTGATTCCCCAGCTGGAACATGTGTGGGTTGTACTGTGCCAGAATAGTTATGGTGTCACACTGCTGCCCAATAATCAGCCGTGCCTGTTGCTCTGTAGCATTCCGCAGGTTTATTCCATTGAACTAGAAGTGAAAGGAGGGTGGTGGAGACAGATGTATATTGATACTGATGAAATTTGATTTTTCATAATTAGAATAGATGTATTGTATAGGTTATTTGCTGAGTTCAAGGTAGTATGGATAAGAGAGGCACTGCTGCTTCTGTATTATTTAATTTAATTGTTTAGAGGGGGGAAATCAATGCTATCATAAAATCTAATAGTTCGACCTAACTACTGTGTATGTGGATAACTTACTACTCCTGACTGAAGTTTTGTCAGAAGCTTTTAAAGGCAACCTTCACAATTCACATAAAAAATGTGAAGGCACTCTTTACATTCTCAACTTTTTTCATAGTTTTAAATAATCTCGGCAAGGCAAAGCAAAACATTTCAGATTTGTAAATTCACATAGTTTTCCAGCTTTCAGGATTTTCACATCAGATTGTAACACATACATGTTTCTAAATATGCTTATAAGCAGACTAATTAGGAAACCATGGCTGTTTGGAACTTCATTTTTAATTTATTATTTATTTATTTAAAACATTTATATTCCACCCTTCTCACTCTGAAGGGGACTCAGGGCGAAACACAACATATATATTTATTATTTTTAACATACATTCAGTACTAATATTGAGGTTTGTCTTTGTAATTCAGCCCAAAAGACCCCCCCTCTCCCCCCCCCCCCCCGGTCCATTCCCCACATTTGAAAAGTTTGGAATGTTTTAGAAGCAATGACACATTAACAGTATTGTGACATGTCTATGAAAACAAGTGAAATGATCTAATAACATTAGTAATATATTCGTAGTAAAACCTAAATTAACTGGCACCTTTCTAAATGAATATGCTACCCGCTTGTGGGTTAGTTGAAATGGACAAATAATTCATCAGCTATCCCACCTCTAATAACTGGTCACCATATTCCAGGCCAGCCTGATGAGCGATGCTGCCACCCGTCACTTTTGATACAAATATTCCACCATTTTCACCACATACAATCGAGATACCAAGTGGTTCAGAGCCCTTCTGTACTTTCACATGACGTGGTTCTTCCATATATGGCCTTTGGAAAGAAAAGAGCATAGGGCCACATATTGAAAATATGGACATCAACTGAAATTATTGTTAAAAAATGCACAAAATAGATTATGCAGAGGACAAGGACATGCATGACAACTGCTCACCCTTATACTCTTAAAAGTGGAATAATTCCCATCTTAAACAATTACTAAAATGCTTGTGAGCAGCAGCATTCCAATCATCATGCAAACACAAAGTGGCCAAATGAAGAGGATATTGGATGAATAATACTTTACAAAAATTTGGAAAGGATGACAAAAAAATAGGAAAAAAAAAACAATACCATGAAATGTAAGTTAAACAATGGTTAAAAAAAACCTTTTCAAATAAACACATCTTCATCCATATTATATATTGGGAAATGAACGTATATAATATGCCATTCAGAAAAATGTTCCCACAGGAAGCCTTATATCAATTGCTAAAATCTCAGGAGCCTTAATAGCCGATGGCCGTAAATACAGAATTATGAGAAGGATGTGAGTAAAGAGATGGAGAAGGAAAAGCGCAATACTGGTAATTAATATTTGTATGCAGGGAAACATATTAGTCAATGAGAGCTAAGCAGTTGTAAAAAAAGAGGGCAATTCAAGCCATTAAGGATGGTGGGTTGCATGGTAGCATTGCAATTACCATGCAATTTTTCCTTGGGGGAGGGGATTACCCAAACATGTAAATAGCACAAGGAAGGTGTGCAAATACTGCTCGAGAAGGACAACCTTTATATCAAGCCAACCTCAAACTCCTTAGTGAACAGAACCTTGGCCTAGGAGCCACAGGGATTCTCAGAAAAGACCTATTACGGAACAAATATCTGAAAGATGCAGAGGGATGCAGAAAAGGAAAGAAAACAGACTTAGAAAGAGTTATAGTAACAACAGTCTACACAGCTACATCGAGAGTGAATACCATGCCTCTTAAAAAGTGTCAAATGTTTTCTCTTAAATCCAACCCAATCCCGGTTTGTCCAGATTATTTTGCTTGCAACTTATAGTTGCCTTCACATGATATAGGTAGCCATGACTATACCTTCACGTGATATAGGGGCCATGACTCTATGGCATCAGCTGCAATGAAAACTTTAACTTGGCTCCCAACTTCTATCATAGATAGCAACATCCACTACCCACTTTACGGATTTCTCTTTTTACAACTGGTTATTATCAACTGCAGCAAGTAGGGAAGGGTTTTGTCAGAGCAGAACAGGACAACTTCACATCAATCTATTTGTCTTTTACTCTGCTCCTTCCAAAGATATAGCATACACTATAGATCAGAACTGATCCTAAGTCTTGAGCTGCCCTGAGCCCCAGTTCTGTGAGACAGGTAGGATAGGAATCAAATCGGTTAATTGACTGAGCAATAAGGCAAGCACTGCAGCAGGGCACCAGTTGTCCCAGCAATAAACATGGGAAAAATAAGAATAGGAGGATGCATAGTTTGTTACTATTAGCAAGATGGTCACCTCATGATCAATCTGGGTGGATAGAATAGAATGTAATAGCTTTATTGTCACAATAATAATAATAATAATAATAATAATAATAATAATAATACTTTATTTATATACCGCTCCCCGAGGGGACTCAGAGTGGTTCCCAGGTAACATCACAAAACATACAAAGTAAAAAACAACATAACCATAAGATTAACAAAACAAAATATAAGCATAAAATTGTTGCCACTGTAGTATTGCATAACGAAATTAAATGCTTTCCCCAGCACACATCACAAAAAACACACCCATCCCTCCACACTCAACCACCACCACACAGCCCACATCAAAATGTCCTCAAACGCATCTTCAAGTCAATATGCTAGAGCAGATCCGAGTTGCCAAGTTTGCCTCCTTCACAGACACATAATGCCATGTCACACTGTTTCAGCTGCATGCAACCCCTTTCCCCCACTAACCATTAAATATATTTTGTAGCAAAGGATTGCATTTGGAATACTAGTGCCCATTCTTTGACCACCATCACAGGCAGGATTAGCCTGGTTGCACTTCCACTTATTTTATTTAATGAGTGAAGCTCCTAGCCTTTTATAATAATAATAACACTTTATTTGTACCCCGCTACCATCTCCCCAAGCGACTCGGTGCGGCTTACATGAGGCCGAGCCCAAACACAACAATACAAGCAATAATCACAACAATACAAGCAATCAAAATAAAAACATAGACAATAAACATACATTATCAATAAGACAACATACAATGAAAACTGTGGGAAGGCCAAATGTAAAATTAAAATTGGAAATAGTGCTGAGACATGGACGAAAAGGTGATAGTGGCGTTTGTGAAAAGACATATGAGCAGACCTAAAAATGTAAAGTGCGTTGGAGGGACAAAGTGCTATGGGATCATTATTCCGGGAAGGCACACCGGGAAGGTTACCCTTGCACAGCTTGCAAGGGTAATGCCCAAAACACACATGTCATACATATACCCTGGCCTGACTTCTCTTTCTCTTTTTCCTATCAACTTTCTTGCTCTTTTGTGCTCTAGTAGTCACGTGTTGAATCTGTAGCCATCTTTGATATGGGACAGTCATTCATGAAAAAACAAATATATACGAGCTGTTAACACCCAAGATTACTAGTGTCAATCTCACTTGTCATGAGCCCCATGTGATCTGTCACTTGCCAAATTTTTCTACATGTTTTTTGAGAAATAGAGGCTTTGGAATCTTTTAAAACACTGGTCTTCAACTGGTAAATTCAGATCTCATGCTGAGATTGGAGCCACCCTGAAGTGAATTGTACTGTGGGACAATGTTTTTGCACCACTGCCACTACTTTTCGTTTCCAGTAAGCAAGGCAAGAAGACAAGGACACAGAGAAAGATAAAAAAGGATAGAAGGAAGGGGAGTGAGGAGCAGATAGACAGATATCTTTATGTATGTGTTGATATGTAACCAATTGAAGATATGAGCCCCAGTTGAAAAATAAGTAAGTACAGAATTGCCAAAGTAAAGTTATACTTGATTCTACAATTCCTCCATAAGAAGGAAGGAACTGCTACAAGCACAATTTTCTCTGATCTTTATTAAGGTTCCAACGAATTATTCCGGAATGTAACTAGTTAGCTAACCAAGTTTTTAAGTAACTGACATTCTCAACTCTAGAAATCTCACTGTATATTTACCTTAGGACGCCATAAGTAGAAATGGCTTGAAGATGCACACCAACAACCCTATGCAACATATTGAGAGAATGACCACCACTTACTTGTCTTTTCGACGTTGTCCTATTGATACTGGACTCACTGAGATCCTGGGCATTGTAGAAAGTGAACTCTGTGACTGGCTACTGGCAAACGATGAGGTCTCCAAGTTTAGTGGTGACTGTGGAGGTGTTATCAGGCCTGGGCTGCTACATTCAGAGTGTGATAATGAACCTGCAACAGAGAAGCAAGTCAGTTAGCATTCCATAGTTCTCACTGGGTTGCTGGAAAGAGAAAGGATTCCCCTTAGATTTCCATCTAAAGGCTTATTTTGTCTTGAGCTCCCTCAAGCTGCCAACTCCTCTCCCCTACGTACAAATAATTTTTGCTATAAAAGGACTTGCACTAGATAAGAGAATTAAAATTATTATTAGATTTCCAACAAAATATTGCATGTTTCCATTCAGGATTCCACCTTCCTGCCTCCAATTTTCTGTCATAATTCCATCTGTACTTTTATAAACTTTACATTTTCCCCAAGCCAGATGAATCTTTGAAATTTGCAAACTATAGGGTCTGATGCCTCTTTCTTGCCTACAAATGTTGCTGTTTCAGATCTGTGAGGCCTGACAGGGATAATAATAATAGTTATTATCATATTTATTTATATCCTGCTTTATCTCTCCCAAAGGAGACTCATTTCGTGTAATGAGTTTTCTATTAATATATATGACTGATGTTGTGTCCTGTCACCAGATATGAAGAACAATAGGGTTGCCATTGACGAAATTCAAAGTTGAGTTGGCATCTGAACAAAACTAAGACAATTTTCCAGGTATTTTGCACATGCATCCCTGGTAAACAGACATTAAGTAATACTTGGGGTTGTACTGTAACAAGCAGATTCATATATCTGCCCTACATCTTTCAAGATTGTACACTTTAGTGAAAAGTCCAGGAAATAGGAGTAGCCACACAAACCCCGTTGTAAAAGGTATATTTTGAAATACAGATCTGCTAATGTTACCCAAGGTAAAAAGAAAAAAAGGGGAAGACATGAAACCAGGGGGAGGGGGGGGGGCATTTCCTTAATCTAAATGTAGACAGAAGAATCTTAGAAAACTCTCATTATATGCAATAATCTTCAACATAACAATAAGAAAAGGATTTTTACCCCTATCAGAGCCAATTATGGACCTTGGATATCTCGGCGTCAAAGGTATTTTTATTCGCTCCGTTCTATATTGCAAGTTGCTGGAAGAACCTACTTTAAAGTACAAAAAGGTGAAAAATCAAACTTAATAAGAGAAATTAGTTTATTTAGAACCTACATCTTACTAAATGTTTGAATGACTATGGCAATACACTTTGCCACTGCACTTAAAAGGGAACTCTAACTGTAGGCTTGGGCATTTCCATTTGACGGGAATGTTCTTGATGGTAGTAATTTGGCATGTAATGTGATTTCTTCAATCAGGTAGAAAGTGGAAGATCTTTTTTTAAAAAAATAAGGCAGATGGAGGAGTACAGCTCTCATCCTTCTAGCACACCTCCCTGCAGTCTTTCTCTCAAGACCGTTTTCTCCTCACCCAAGCTTTGATGCAGAAAGTGTGCTCTGCTGGGATAAAAATATTTAAGGGGAGAGGCTGCAGGGAGGTAAGCAGGAACATATACTATGCCTTTCACTTTTGAAATAGTTATTTTATTACTGGTGAAAATCTGTATTTACTAACACCATATCACTCATTCAGCAAACACAACAGAAGTAGATATACTAAGATTTTTCTTAAAATGTAGACTACAATTGGAATAAAATAGTGGAAGCCTGTCTGCCTGAAGATTGATTGATTTTTACCATTTTTAGGCATAGACATAAACTCACTCGGACAATACATGACACACAAGCAGGTTGTTCATATGACCCTCTCCTGCTGTTCTTCATCTCTACCAATCAAATTGTATGTGTCCTTTTATTAATGCTAATACATGACTAAAAGTTGATTTTTACACTGGAACACTATGCACATATTCTACACTAGAAAACTATATACATACAGCATGAACGGTCCATGTAACCCATGGACACAAACATACACAAAGTTCAGAAGATTTTTTTATTACTAGACATACGCATCCTGCTCAAGCACTGTATCCATTACAAAGAAAGAAAGAACAAGAAAGGTCTATTAATGACACAGATAATGTAACTGATCACATAGGATCATTGAACAGGACAGTAGTCCACAAGCCCAAAAACTTAGTCATGCATCTCATGGCAGTTCACCACAAGATATCATAGAATTGGATGAGACCTCGTGGGCCATTCAGTCCAATCCCCTGCCAAGAAGCAAGAAAATTGCATTCAAAGCATCCCCCGACAGATGGCCATCCAGTCTGTTTAAAAGCCTTCAAAGAAGGAGCCTCCACCACACATCAACAAACCCTTAAAATGACTGGGAATTAGTTTAATAGTTTTATGCTAAGTTCCCTAACCGTTTTGAACTGGGGCGGTCCATGTCTTTGAATTCTGATTCCTTAAAGCAAAACACAAAGAAGAACTGGAATGTGGGCTACAAGTAGGGGAAAAAATAGAATTATTTCCTCTAATGGTAGAAACCAGACTGCAAACAAGTTGTCTTGATTGTCCAATTGGAAAAACTACTTACCAAGCCTTGCACTAGACGGTAGAGAATTTGAGCCATGGGATGATCTTGTGCGTGAGTTTTCAGAACACTCACTGGAGTGCTTGTGGCTCAAGTCCAGACTCAGGCGGCCTTGGTGCTGAGCACTGCAAGACACAGACAAATCGTCTATCATTAGCTTTGATGTAAATAATGTCATTTGTGTACAGTAAGTTATGCATAGAGATAATGTGATCTAATAGTTTCAGTGTTGAACCACGATCCAATTTGAATCCCTGCTCAATCATGGAAACTCACTGGGTGACCTTGGGCAAGTCACTCTCTCTTAGCTTCACAGAAAGACAACGGCAAACCTTGTATGAATAAATCTTGCAAGGAAAACTCTATTACATAAGTCAGATGCGAGTTGAACACAGGAATTAAAGTAGTGCATGAGATAGCTTCTGACCAAAGAATATCAGCAAAAAACCCCAAAAAACCCCCCAAAAAAACCAAGAATGCAAATAAAGAAGAAAAAAGCCATGTTTCATTTCTCTGAGTCACAGCTGCTGTAGGGAAATCATTGAGACATGATATCTTGCGTGATATATGCAGGCCTCCAAAACCATCTGGTTGGCCATGCTAGTCGAGAGGATCCCTCAAGTCCTCTTCCACATGTACCTGGGATGATGATGCTGATGGCAATACTGGCTGGCAACAGAAGGACAATTGGTAGTGCTAACCCTATGGCTCCAAGCAGTATAAACAGGATTCCTAAGAACAGCAGTTACTGCAGGACATGGTGTGATGTTCCTTGGCACCGTACCTATAGAGAGAGAGGAACAATGCATATAGAAAGTATGCTAATATCACTTTATGCACATTCATACAACAATAACCATGTGCACAACAGAATTCTGGATTGCAAACCAAGCTCTTCCATATATGCATGCACTGTCTGTCCACTTCAACCTTCATATGCAACAAAATTGTCACAGAGATGCAGTTTTATGGCATATATCATACAATTGCCTCAAAGGTCTGAATGAAATTCAATCGTGTCAACCCAAATATCTCACACAAAAGTCCTCTCATATAAGAGAAAATGTGTATTACTGAGAACCTGAGCTTTTTTCTGACTCATCTCATACCAAGACTCCAATACCTGGATATAAGAATAAGCACCAGTACCGGAGGTTCTTTAATATAAAAACTGAAAAGCAACAGTGCTTGGGAAGATGCTGCAAACCCCATTGAACACATTGTTATGAATTAGCTACTGCCAACAAGAGTTGTACACCTAAGCCTGATAGGACTGTTTCATGGTAATATACCAGAGAGGGAATCCTAGAGCACTAATGAAAAAGTGATTTTGTTCAGAAACATCAAAATGCAAACTGTTTGGGGAAACTTAATTATTTTTGCATATGTGTAATAATATCCCCAGCAATCGTATTCTATTTAGAGATGTAAAGTGCCTTCACCGTTGTTTTGTTCTTTGTGAAACTTCATTTTTAATGTATACTACTCTACTGTTGTTGTCATTTACCCATTAACCAGCCTTGTACTGGGTTTTTACTCTCTGGTACAAATAGAGGAGCAAAAAAGTAAATAAATAAAATTTTCTTTTTTGATCTCAAGAGAATAATTTCCCCAAATAATTGCTGGGTGTTTATTTTCTCATGAGAGGACATTTCAGTTTTACACTGTCAATGGACTGGTTCATTTAGGACCATTTCTCAACAAAAGCGGTTTCTCATACCAACCTGCAGACAGGCTTCCAGGGTATAAAGAAGCAGGTACGAACCCATCACTATGCCTACTAGACCGTTTGGGGGAATATGCTGGCCATTCCTGTAGCTCTGGAGAAAGATGCTCATCACTTGCGGGAGTGTATTTTTGTACCTGTGGAGAAAGTCAAAGTTATCTAACTTTCCCGCTTTTCTAGTAACTTAATTCAAACACATTTTAGGTTGTTGATTCGAACAGAGATTGCTGGAACTCTCTTCTAAGATGAGGGGGAATACAGTGCTTCCACGAAACAATACATTCTGGTATATAATCTGGCCTCTCATGATTAATCTGGCTTCATAACAGAGTTGATATCACTGCCTGGCAAATGGGTGGAGAAGGTATATCCCACAGACCACAGGAACTGCCCCCAGCTTATTTTGTGATTTCCCAAGCCTCCCTGGATTTATTTTTTAAGGTAGGTAATTTTTTTTCTGGCCAGAATAATTAGCCTAAGAACACCCCCCACTCTACAAAAGTGGGACAGTTGGAATTTTTTTTACTGCTTTTAATTGGTTAAAAATGAGTTTTTTGTACCTTTTCAACACTACTATATTTGGTGGATTCTTTCTTTTTCCCCTTTATTTTGCATCTTCTACTAACTTTATATTCTAAAACTATTTTGATATTTATGAATTGAATATATTTTATTATTTTTCATATATCTCTCCTCTATTTTTATTCACTTGCCTCTTTTGTTTACTTTTTTCATTTTCATTTTCATTTTAATGAAACAACCATGGCAACAATAATAACTCTGGAAAAAGAAAAGCAAAAAGATAAAGATAAAAGAAAAACACCATTGGAAATGCCAGCAAAAACGGGGATCCAAACTGGAAATACTTGGAGGAGTTTCAAGCAATGAAAGATCAAATGATTACAATAGGAGCAGAAATTAAAAATGAACTGATGAGAGAGTTGAAAGAAGCAATGGAAGGCCAAATTGCGCAGAGGGAAATATAAATAAAAAAACGAACTGAAGATGGATCTGACGGAAGTAAATAATGCATTACGCAGATGAGTATGGATATGAAAAAGTGCATCAAGTACAAGAACTTGGCAAAAGAACAACAAAGTTGGAAGAAAATCTTGGAGAACTAGACAAAAAAACAAGATTTCTTAATGGATTTGTGTACGTTAATGAAGGCAGGAGAAAGAGAATCAAGTTTAATATTTAGAGTTATAAAAGCATAGAAGAAGATAAAATTCTGGATATATAGAAACAGCCACAGTTACACTTATGCTAAAAGAAGAATTGCCGGATCCAAGCAACTATAGACCAATAACTTTATTAAATAATGATTATAAAATATTCACAACAATTTTAGCAGCAAGACTTTTTAAAATTCTAAATAAATTCATTCAAGATTAGGCAGGTTTTCTTTTTAAATGACATAATTGGATAATCTGTGAGATAATCTGATAATCTAAACATATCAAAAGAAAAGTAGCATAGACGCAGAAAAAGCATTTGATAATTTAAATTGGGAGTTCTTATTTGCAATTCTAGAAAAAATGGAATTTGGAACTAATGTAATAAAATGAATTAGAGGAATTTGCAAAACACAAACCTCCAATTTTTTTGTGAATGAAGAACTGCCTAAAGAATGTAAAATGCAAAAGGGCACAAGGCATGGATGCCCACTGTCCCGTTATTGTTCATTTTGGAATTTGAAGTTTTATTAAGGAAGATAAGAGGGGAGAAAAAAAAATGAAAGGGCTGAAAATTAAGAATGAAACATTCAAACTGAAAGCATTTGAGGATGACATAATGGTTATAATAGAAAACCCAATAAAAACATACAGAATTTAAAATAGCAGATTTTAAAATAAACAAACAAAAAACAAAAGCTCTTGCAAAAATCTAACAAAAAAGGAGAAGAAAAGGCTAAAAGGAATATTACAAATTGAAAAAAGTTGAATACTTAGAAATAACTCTCAAATAAGAATATGACACTATTTCAAGATAGTTATGAAAAGGTATGTGTTAAAGACAATGAACATATATATATATATAACACCAGGGCGATGAGGAGACTCAGATAGTGGTGGTGCATGTTGCTAAGGCTTGACTTTTATAATGTTTTTATTTGAGGCACTTCTTTTTAAAAGGAGTAACTCAAACCAGAATCCTTTCTTCCAATATCTTCAGCCGCCTCCTTCTGAGGTAAACCTTCTTCTCAATAAATGGACATGAGTCTTAATTATAAAGAACTGATCATGAAATATTTATTCAAGGATTCACAGGAGTATAAGGTTTGATAGTTATTCTATATTCTTTTAAATGTTGTTACAATTGACTTTATTTAACACAAATACTAGTAACAGTTTTCTATATAACTCTCAGTATGGCTTTTACTTCCACCAGACTGGTTTTAAACTTATTTCACTGCAAAGTATCTTTCTTTTCTTAACTGACAATTCAAGGCACTGGCTTGCCTTAGTCTCCCTTCAACTATCCTCACTGAAGTTATAGATACTACTGAGTTTTCTTTTCCCCTTAGCTTACAAGCTAATTGCTAACTCAAACAGGTCCAATTGACTCTCTAAACCAGTGGTTCTCAACCTGTGGGTCCCCAGGTATTTTGGCCTACAACTCCCAGAAATCCCAGCCAGTTTACCAGCTGTCAGGATTTCTGGGAGTTGAAGGCCAAAACATCTGGAGATCCACAGGTTGAGAACCACTGCTCTAAACACATGGGCTGAAGACTTAAATCTCTTGATTCGGTTTCCCAACACACCAGAACCAACTTTCCTCTTTGGCTATCTCACCAAAGACTGACTCTCTCTCTCCACCAGTGGCAGTTAGCTTTGCCCACTTTGACTTCTGGATCATCTAACTTGGTTACATTCCTACAACAGGCTCCATCGCTATGGCAACCACAGCAACTATTGTCCTGCACCTATCATATCACATCAACAAACACATTTAAAACATATATTATAATTAGCTATTTCGTTACAGCATGGAAAGAAATAAAATCAGATATACAAAGATGGGACACATTAAAGTAGTCACTACTGGGAATAATATCAACTATCAAAATGAATATATTGCCAAAAATGCTATTTCTTTTTCAGAACACTCTAGTTATAATAAATGATGCACCTTTTAAACAATGGAAAGAAGATTTAACCAAATACATATGGCAAGATTTTACAGGATGATTGGCATTACCAGACCTAAAACTGTATTTCAAAGCATGCATACTAGTTTGGATGACAGATTAGATAATCTTAAGAAATGAGAGACTGTTGAAATTAGATGGTCATGATTTACATTTTGGATTGAAAATATATGGTATCAAAAAGCAAAAGTATTTTAATCACCATTTTATAAAATAAGCCATATTGAGGATTTGGAACAAGTACAAAATTAAACTATTTCCAGAAACTTCATTATCTATTCAAATGGAAGATAATTAGAAAGGAGAGCAATGGGTTATATACAGAGATTTAATAATACATGAAGATGATAAATACAGATTTGAAATTCAAGAAGAATTGAAGGATGCAGGAGTTCACTTACAGTTGTACAGATATAGGCAAAGGAAAGAAAGATTTATACTAGACAATAAAATATTAGATATAAAAGAGAACAATCTTTGAAAAGGAACTGTGTACTAATAAAGAACATCTTATTGGAAAAATATATAAAGCATTACTGAAGATGGAAATGGAAACAGAACTGAAAAAGGAGTGTGTGATTAAATAGGTACAATATGTTGGGTACAACACAGATTAGATAAATGTGGAAAAATGTGGACTATTATCTTAAAGAAAATTCTGTGCTACGACCTTAAGAGATTTTTTTAATAAAATGATGAAAAGGTGGCACCTGACTCCAGCAAAACTTGCTAAAATGTATAAGGGAAGAAAATGTAAGGAACAAGAAGGAACTTTGTTCCGCATGTAATGGTAATGTAAAAAAGCATGAGGATTCTGGGACAAGGGGAAAAAAGAAAAAAAAAGAACACTGCAAGAAATTTTTCAATCAAAGATACAATTGGAGCCCAAATTATTTTTATTGGGCATGTCAAATAAACAAAATCATTAAACTATAAAGTATTGTGCTACATGAGAATGCTGTTGTTCATTCGTTCAGTCGTCTCCGACTCTTCGTGACCTCATGGACCAGCCCACACCAGAGCTCCCTGTCGGCCATCACCACCCCCAGCTCCTTCGAGGTCAGTCCAGTCACTTCAAGGATGCCATCCATCCATCTTGCCCTTGGTCGGCAGTAAGAATATTATATGCCCAGTTTTGGAAGAAGGTAGATCTCCCCACAAAAGAAGAATGGATGGTTGGTTGAAGCTTTTAAAATAGCAGAAATTGACAAAATAGCAATGATGCACAAAGAAAAAACACAAAAAAAGTCTTTATCAAGGACTGGGGAGTCATTTCTAAACTGTAATAAAAAAAAGAGGGAAATTTTTTTATGGACGGCACCATAATTTAATCTGTTAAGAGTCTGTGTAGGGAATTTATGAATAATAACTATTAGGCCAGAAGGAAGAATAGAAAAACAATGTAATAGGAAAGAAGGCCAGAATTATATATGAATGTCTCCAACCCAAGAGACGGGAAGTCACGAAAATGGGAGGTGTGGGAGAAGGGGAGGGTATAACCAAATACGAATATTGTATAGATGTTAGCTAGTATTGTATTAGTTCATATAGATTTGTATCATTTTTCATGAATATGTAAATTGAAAATAAAAATATAGTAAATAAAAAGATAATTTAAATAATCAAGAACAATTATTTATAGTACAATTCAAAACACATACACACAGAAATAACTCTCATGGTTCAACAGAGCTTACAACGAGATAACCAGGGACTGGACATGTAGTCTTAACCTTAAATCCATTCAATTTATGATAAGGTACTTTAGAAATTCCATTCTTCTGTGCCTTTCTAGAGCAATTTGCCACATTGCACATGACAGACGTAAGCCATCCTGGACTCAGGAATTCATTACATACTTGTTTGAATTCAGATCTTGATTCAATTTTCAGGTCAGAAAGAATCATATTTGGGGGGCTAGTCATTTACAGAGGTCCCAAACATAATTTATCAAAAGACTAGCTAATCGAAGCCTTGAGAGATGCAGTTTCTGCTCTTTCTAATCAGGTTGCCGTGTCAAGCCAACCCCAACCGGGACCGCCTTCCACCTGGAAACCAATGCCCTCACTGCAGGAGAAGATGCAGATCAAGAATAGGGCTCCATAGTCACCTATGGATCCACTGGCAGTACACTGATCCTGGAAGACTATCCTACTCGGACGAGGGATAGCCTAAGTAAGTAAGTAATCAGATATCAACAACAGATGTGAGTATTATGGTAAAATGGTAATAACCTTCTACAGAACAGCTGCCACTTTATTTCAGCCATCCTCTTCTGGATGTTAGCACCAGCACAACATATTTAATCCCCAGTTAACTCTTCTATGGTATTCTTTGGTAAAGAAAAGCTACTGCAAATATTGAAACCATGTCTTAAAAGAAATGCTGATTTGAATCCCTGTTCCAGAACTCATATCTACCTGATGAGATGGATTTGGAATGACCACAGGGGTTAGCTTATGTCTCAACGCAGGAGCAGATTTGGGCCTTGGTCTCTTAATCTCCGGCTCTTCTATTCTTTGAAAACCAATGTCGTCTTCACAGGATTTCCTTGAAGGCAAATGTGCAGCATCCACACTTTCCTCCCTGTAATAATGTCCAGATCTTCCTTGTGTCTTGTGAATGCCACTATCTGGCTTGAGTTCAATTGAGACAGGAGGTGGGACCGTCGCTGGGCTGGGAGGTGGGGAACCTGTGGTGACTGTAGACTCACAGGCAGCACTTGCCTGTTGTTTGTGTTTAAACTTAATAGAATCACTTCTCTTAGGAGGTGTAGGTGGAGTGGATATGGCTTCAGTTTTGGAGGACTGGGGTGAATATCCCAATATCTGGCTGGGACACAGAAAATCCATTTTGGGTGGGGTAAGAGGTCTTTTGAAAGTGTCAGGATCAAAGATGGACTTTCTTTGTTTTGGCTTTTTGTAGACAGAGAACTTCTCTGTTTCTACTGCAGCAATGTTGACCACCACTTTAGGCCAGGTGCCACCACTGTGTTTCCCTCCATGCCCTTTGTCTAAAGTGCTCTCCACCATCATGCAATCTGCAACTGTGGATTCAAATGGTAGCCTCCTGCTGTCCATGTTAACAATACCATAGCTGGGCTCTCCATACACATCTGGATTAAAGGAGCCAAGGCTGTGCTCAGAGCTACTATGGCACCCGTGGACTGTGTTCCGGTGAGAGCTTGTGTGTAGAACATTGCTGGAGAACTGCTTGAGATCACAAAACAAACCACTGCCCTCTGGGTCACTCTGGTCCTTCTTGACATCCATTATGTCAGGATTGAAAATGTCAGTTTGGGTTGAGCTGTTAAGTTTTAGATTTCTTTTATTCTGGGCTTGTACTTCAGTCCCATGAACCCTACAGTTCGATATTTTCTCAGAATCCTTGAGATTTTCAAATATGTTTTGACCACTCCATGATGAGCTTGAGCTCTGAGGAAAAACCTGGGTGGAGAAACAACCATAATAATAACAACATGCATTCAGTATCATTATGATCACAGTGGTCACTTATATTTAAATCTTATACGAGCCTAGATATATCCTACTGCTTCTCCTTAACTATTTATTTATTTATTATTTTATTACTGCGCTTGTATACCGCTGTTTCTCAGCCTACATTGGCGACTCAACGCGGTTTACAACACTACAATAATCAACAATATTCAATATAAAAAGCATAAAAACACATACATAATATACAATATTGGACCACCAATATCGAACCAATGCATCTCTTAACTAAAAATGCAGTCCAATTTCATCGTCTGTGATTACCAGTCCTTGATCATCAGATTCATTGCACCGAGTTAACCGAATGCTTGTTCGAACATCCATGTCTTCAGTCTAAGCATTACTTCACACTAAATTACATGCACAGCACAATCTATGCATGTTTACTCAGAAATATAGAGATGATTAGGATTTACACCCAGGCGAGGATATTTAAAGCAGAGAATTGAAGCTCCAGATTACTTAAAATGTCATAATATCCTGAACAAATTCCTGAGCTATCTATTTAGTTCTATACAGCAAAGGATATGTACATTACATGTGATTTAAAATAAGTGGTATTAAGGTTGTATATGTTTTTAATTGACTGTTGTAATGTATATGTTTTATTATATGTGTTTTGGCATCAAATTGTTGCCTATATATGTAAGCCGCCTTGAGTTCTCTACGGGGTTGAGAAGGGCAGTAAATAAATAAATAAATACACAGTAATATTCTGTAAAATGGTAAGTCAAATCAATGATAACTATATCAAAACATTTTTTTCTAAACATAATTTATTCTGCTTTTTCAATTATTTGGGATAATTCTATTTAGTCATAGATATGGAAAGGCAACTGAAATATATTGCTCAAGTCACACTGCCACCATTTCCTACCCCAAACTAGTGGAAAAATTATCCAGCAAAGTTTTTACTTCTAAGATTAGGATGTGGTAGCAGGAAATGGGAATAGATTATGTTCCCTTTTCTAAGATTGGGCAGCTATGGAAAAATATTCTTTCAAAATACTTTGAAGAGAGTTGACTGTCCATTGCACCTGTTCCTGAAAATAAAGTAAATTGCCATCAAAGACCCTCAAGAGGGGTATCTGGGCACTTTTACCATGTTTTGGGGACTTTCTAGGACATTTTAGGCCAAGATAAGATGTTTTAAATAAAGGAAGTGAGCAGAAGTAATTCCCTGTTTACTTACCATTTCAAAAAAGGTCTCTCCTAAGCTCAAACCGCCCCAGGGGGTTGTAAAATGTTGTGTAAATGTGCCCACCCTATTTAACATTTTGAGGTAAAAGGGTGGGGGAGAGTGTCCAAAATTGGTAGAAACTGACTCCATGCCCCCTTGAGCACACCTGGAGGCATCTTGGAGCAAAAAGACCCTACTCTGAGGCCCTACAGGCCACACTTTGACCACCCCAGTCTCCTATATGGACTGCAGGACTACCTGAGAGCATATCTTTCAGGAGAAGGTGAGGAGAATGGAGTTGGCAAGTGCAGAAAGGGAGGAATAAAGGCTGGAATAGAACTGGGTGGCTTTTGGAGATTGTAAGAGCAGAGATAACACAGACAAATGGGGTGCTCTCAGTCTGAACTATGGACCTGATCCCTCATCTAAAATGCTGGCTTTTAGGTAGCATGTAGAGCAGCGAATGCAGTTAATCCAATATTTTAAGTGGATAATGCATCTTCTATTCATTCTATTCATTTTATATACAGTCAGCCTTCTACTTTTGCAGACAGTAGAAGCACAGGACTCCTGTAAAAGTGCTGGGGCGGGGGGTGTCCATGAATATCTTTAGCAACAACCCCCAGCCAAAATTGTATTTAAGATACACAAACTGGTGTGGTGGCAAGGCCCAGCTGTGCTGTATTTCCTCACTCATAGAGACAGAAGGGAGGATGGGGTTAGGGGGTGGGAGGAGGGAGGAGGGATAAAAGTTCTATCTTTTTAACCACTGCTGGTCATGACAGCAGTGAACCTGCATCCCCTCCCACCACTATCCCATCCCCTTTCCCATCCACAAAAGTGAGTGAACACACACACACCTTCCCTTTCTCTGGACCCATCTCTCTCCCATGTGCTCTCCTCCCAATCTTTCTCCCTCCCATGTGAGAAAGGGAAATGGTGTGTGGCCAGGCCCAGCAATCCCAACACAGCATAACTGATGTTTACTGAAGTCCTGGTTAAAACTAATGTAGAGCAGTGGCAAATATAGTGATCAGCAAATAACAAAATCCAATAATGCTTGAGTTAGAAATGTTTTTTTTTTTTATCCAATACCTACCTTCATCAATGAAAGAGTAAGAGACTCCCTGCAGTTTCGCAGCAAAGCTTCACATTCAGTCAGTGATTTATTATCAAGTGCAATGCCATTTATCTGCAACAAAAGCAACAATGCAAAGCAAGTAAGGGTAAAAACTTGGCTAGTTTACATTCAATGAAGAAAAAACACTAAAGTGTTTTACAAAAATCATGACATCCATTACACTTTAACAACAATCTTTGGGATTTTGCCTTGAAGGATGTATACAACCCAACCTGCCAGGTGGATTTACCCACTGCTTGTCGTATTGATATAGAGAGTTATATGAGTCTCTTTATGAACCATAGTTCACCTGGTCCACAGAAAGCTATGGGAACATGGTTTTTAGGGTTAGTTTTTATTATGATTATTTTTGCAGTGGTTTAAGTTTTGGAAGGGGAAGCAGTGTAACAAACCAAATCTTGACAAATGGATACCACAGTTGACAAATATATATAAATATTGTTAACTTAAGGTATATCATGTTAGCCGCCCCAAGTCCCCTTTGGGGAGATGATGGAGGGTTATAAATAAAGATAATGATTATGTTGATGATGATTATTACCCAGTATCACAGCTTGGAAAGGCTCCTGTTTGGGTTCTCAGAATTCTCTGACTTGTCTCCGCTATAAAAGGGATCTGGGGACATAGACTCCAAAATAATAACTTTTCCAAGCATTGCAAAGTATATACTATGCCTGTTACAAACACTGTAAAATTGGGTTAAGGATGCTTAGCAATATTTTTGTGGTGTTAGAATAGGAATGGCCTCTTCTTTATAAGCAAAGAAAGACCTAAAGTATCACTTACGGCAATTATCCTATCTCCTACTGTGAGGGATCCCTCTTTGGCAGCTGGGCTACCAGGCACTATGGTAGCAACCAATACTCCATTTTCCAGGCCAATTCCACTATCTGAAATAGAGAAGTCAGAAAGAAAGATTCGCCCTTATTAATTTTTTGCATGCATCCCAGTTCTCTCATATCACGTTAATGATTGATTTACAGGCTATGTTCACTAGAGCCAAGCTCTAGTGTTAGAGAGGTTCATTTTCTCATGACTTTTCAATCTCCCTCCAAATATTTCTAGCATAGAGGGTCCGCAACTTGCACTCAAATGTTTAAAACTTAAAAGTAGTTTGTTTCCTGGGAGGGATCAGTACATCTACTTGCCTAATGTTTTAGAAATAGACTTTCTTAAGTAAATTGGTTTTGGATGGGTTTTTTTTTTTTAAAAATGTTAATCAAATTTATAGTGGCTGGCTCTCTCAGGGGTCATGATGGTTAAGTGAAAACTTCATACTTCAAGGGCAATGTGTATCTTAATAGCAGTTGCCAGAAGACTGAAAATGGAAGAGAGATATTGCCCATCACTTGTGATTTGCCCCAGCTTATGGTTAGTTGCAGGATGCCAAGACAGGCAAACCTTTTTCTGATTCCTTGGGGCTGCTCAGTTCTTAGGTAATGCCATTGCATAACCAACTCTCTCCAGTTCCAAAGACTCTAAAGATGGGAAGACAGAGGGTAGGTTCCTAGTAGAAATCGCCCTAGGGCTGAGAGCGGCGGTTAATAAATGCAGGAAATAAATAAATAAATAAATAATAGAAATATTTTTTCTGCTTCTGTTACACATTATGAGTAATGCATTTCCTGGAGAGGACTATTGTTGTTTAATAGCTGTCTAACAAATGTCTGCCTGGTGGAAAAATCAGTACATCTTTATCACTTAAACATCTCTAAACAAAAAGCCCAGAAGTAAACCGAATGTGATTGCTTCTTAATTTGAAATGAAAATAGACCCCAGAAGAAGAACTTGTCTGAAGTAACAAGCATTGTACTTAATGAAACAAGTGTTGCAGAGAGTGAAACATTGTTCATAGGGTTTAATTTATAGGGAAATGGGAAAGCCCCATATAATCATATTAGTCTCCAAAAAAAGAAATATTTCAAAACAGAGCAAACCAATTGAAAAAGAAAGTAAAGAGGGTAAAAATAGTTTGAAAATGATTGCTCTATACCAAACCACAGTAATATATGTGTTGTCACAATAATATAATTTCATCTAGAATGCGTGACACGAGCCAGTAAAAGTCAGTACAAATCTAAGAGGTCACCAACAGCTTTTTAAAGTCTTCCTGCAAGAACTGGAAGACTTTTCGAAATGTGAGGAAGGAAAAAGGGAACATAAGCAGACAAAAGGGGATGCAAAACATGATCCTGAAGAACATAGATGCATAAAACCAACAATAAATACCTCTTTATCAGGAGAAAAACCAGCCATTGAGGCAGTTGAAGCAAAAGGTGAAAATTGATTTAAAGGAGTACTAAAGGTGGGTATGGACAATACGGAGAAACTACATAGCTTCTTTTGCTTTTGAATCAGTCCACATACAGTGAGGGAGATGGTGCCTTCATGAAGAGAGGAAGGGCATTGTGACCTTAAGGTAAGGTTGCCAACCTGAAGGACATAGACTAGTCATTGTGACCCCAGGCTTGTGCTGCTCCTTGAAGGAGGCAGTATAAGCCTGAGGTCACAATGGCTAGTCTCTGTCCTCATGGTAATGCTATCCACTTGAAGGAGGATGATATTTCCTTATACCACTGCTTGCAGCTTGAGGAGACACGTGCCTACAATTCTAGAAGAGAGGTATTCCCCTTTATTCTGTCTTTCTGTAGCTGTGTGGGACTTGATGGCTTCTCTTCTTAGTGTCTCTCTATCCATGCTATATCCACCTGCTTGCCTGCCACTCACTTTTCACTTTAATCACTAGCAACTGAAAGGTTATCCCCACTACTTGGCCTTTACAATGTATCAAAAAGCAATTAAAATATTTGTAAATAAAATTTCACATGGTTGATAAATAACTTCTGATCATAAAAGAGGTGATATTTCTAGATATCCTAAATGCCTGTGTCCTACAGCTGCTCATCCCAGAACTGTTCAGAGGCGGTCCTTAATATAATATTAAGTGTAGGCAAGGTGTATTATTTGACTGAAGTAAGATGTAACTGACTGAAATAAGATATAGGTGGAAAGTGCCAAGGAACTGCAGCTAAGTTCCCTACTCAAAAGAAAGCCTTTTAAAAATAAAACAAATACTAAGAAGGAAGCTGAAAAGAAAAGTTTTTAAAAGTCTGTATGCTCTGGAGCTACACATAATAGGCAAGAATGTGTACCTCAAGGCGGGAGAGGAAGTATGAAGTTCAAGAGCCTAACATCTTGGCTAACAAGAAGTAGGTATAAAGCTGTTACAACAGGAATAGTGTGGAACTGAGACAAATAATGAAGACAAAAAGAGTTTAATAGCTGACTAACAAATGTATTGTCGAAGGCTTTCATGGCCGGAATCACTGGGTTGTTGTAGGTTTTTCCGAGCTATATGGCCAGGTTCTGGAGGCATTTTCTCCTGACGTTTTGCCTGCATCTATGGCAAGCATCCTCAGATGTAGTGACCTCACCCCACTATGGTGAGTAATCTAGCTGCTGTCCGTTGGACCAATAAAAGCTTCCAAACAGTTTTCAAAGGCAGCCTCACATCAAGCGTGTTGCAGTAGTCTATACACATACTGGATAAACATCAATACAGTTTCGGTAGGAATAGATCCTGTCTTTCTAGCCTTTTACAGTTCTTTGGAACATTACTGAAGTACCGGATTAAATTACTTAAAGTATTTAAAATAAAAATAGATTGGCAAGAGTTCCAAAAGGATCTCTCCAAACTAGGTGAATAGGCTTTAAAATAGGAAATGGGTTTCATTATATGCAAGTGTTAGGTTTGCATGAGATGGTGGGACTTTGCACATACATAGATAAGATCTGAACTAGTAATTGACCAAGGGGGTCTTAATCTTAGTAGGCAGCTCAATGAAAATGCTGGACAAATTAATTTTGATTTGCAGCAATCTTTGCATTCTGTGGTCTCAAGCTATTTGTCTATACCTTGAAAATTAATGTTTTATTAATAGAGAAAAATTCACTGTGCCTTTTGTTGAAATAAAAAAAAATGGAAATATACACTAATGTGTTAATGCTAAATGTAAAAGTTACAATGGAATTACCTTTATGGCCAGAAAGATTTATGTGTAGCGGTGTTATCACCTTCCCTCCTAAAGATTTCCTTCTGCGAACAACCATATTAATAACTCCTCCACCATTAAGTACTGCCTTTATTACTTGCTTCTTGTCCTTGTTGGTCAGGTCCACATCATTTATCTTCAGAAGCCAATCATTCACTCTGATTAATTAGGATAAAAGGCAAGGGAGTCAATTT